>NC_053023.1:628519987-628761360 GCF_003073215.2 Triticum urartu
ACTTGGACGGATGACGTACTCTCCTTCACCTCCATTGGACGAACTTTGCTAATGGACAAGTCTTGGATTGCTTCTGAAGGGTCTTTGTCTCCTACATCAATTGTCTATTGCTCTACTTGCGAGCCATTAGATTCATCAAACTTCACATCTACCGTCTCTTCAACCTTTCGGGTGAAATTGTTGTAGACACGGTAAGTGTGAGAGTTTGAGCCATAACCAAGTAGAAAACCTTCATGAGATTTAGGAGCAAAATTTGAACGACAATGCTTATCAAGAATGTAGCACTTTGAGCCGAATACTCGAAAGTATCCAACTTGGGGTTTGTTACCGGTGAGGAGCTCGTATGCCGTCTTGCCGAGTAGCTTGTGAAGATACAAGCGATTTGTTGCGTGACAAGCTGTCTCAACCGCTTCTGCCCAAAAGTGCTTCGGTGTCTTGTATTCATCAAGCATCGTTCTTGCCATTTCGATGAGCGTCCGGTTCTTCCTCTCAACAACTCCGTTTTGTTGAGGTGTGTACGTAGCCGAGAACTTGTGTGAAATCCCTTCCTCGTCAAGAAAGGTATCCACATTTGCGTTCTTGAACTCCGTTCCGTTGTCACTCCGAACCTTCTTGATCTTCACGTCAAACTGATTTTGGGCCTTCTTAGCAAAGTTTTTGAAGATCTTCTGGACCCGTGACTTGTAATTAAGAAAGAACACCCACATAAATCTTGAAAAATCATCAACTATAACTAGACCAAAAGAATTTCCATCGAGACTCTTGTAGGCGTTGGGACCAAAAAGATCCATATGAAGTAGCTCGAGTGGCCTCCTTGTGGTCATGATGTTCTTCACGGGATGCCTTCCTCCAACCTGTTTACCTGCTTGACAAGCACTGCAAAGTCTATCCTTATCAAATATGACATCGTTAACTCCAAGGATATGATTTCCTTTAATAAGCTTGTCAAGGTTTCTCATACCAACGTGACCTAGTCGTCTATGCCACAACCAACCTTTTGAGGATTTAGCAATAAAGCAAGTTTTAGGTTGTGCCTTTTTAGAGAAATCGACAATGTAAAGATCACCTCTACGCATACCAGTAAAGACCATTTCATGATTGTCTCGACGAAACACTTGGCAATCTACCTCAGTAAATAGAACATTCAAACCAAAATCAGCAAGTCTAGATACTGAAAGTAAGTTGTAGCCGAGTGATTCAACGAGCATGACATTTTGAATGGAACTATCATGTGAGATGGCCACCTTACCAAGGCCAACCACTTTACCCTTTGAATTATCACCAAAGGTGACATATTTTCGAGGGCCGTCATTTTCAGCAAGCTCACGGAACATCTCTTCATCTCCGGTCATATGATCAGTACATCCACTATCAAGAACCCATTCCTTTCCACCTGACGCATATCCCGTAGATTTGCCGTAAGACCAAAATGTCTCATTGCATCATCAAGATCGAAGTCACTATCATCATCATCATCATAGTATCCATCTTCATCATGATCTTGTGACTCATCATTTCCTAGAGAGGGTAATTCATTAGATAAATGGTCATCAAAGTGGTCACTTTTATGAATTCTTATAGCTTCAAATATAATATCACTAATGATTCCAGCATCTCCTTTAGCATGCTTGAGATTGGTAAGCTCAAATAGACAATCACCAAACTTAGGATCACTAGAGTTCATCTTACTCAATGCAATAGATTTATGGAGAATTTCATCCAGATTTTTTAAGGAATGATCGGGAAATCGTTCCTCAAGAAATTTCCATATAGTATAGGCACAATTAAGAGTAGGCAAATTTGCAATCAAATTCTTGGGCAATCCTCTAATGATGAGCTCAATGGTTCTAAGATTGCGAATTATGTCAATATCTTAATCTAGGGTAGGATGCAAAGGATCAATATGAGGTGCACAAGGGCTAGCAATATACTTGTTTAAATGATATTGATTGAAAATTACAAGCATCTCATTTTTCCACTCATGAAAATACTCTCCATCAAGAATAGGCACTCTATGTCTAAGACTCCCTAAAGTAGACACATCCATCTTCCTCCAATGGTGATTAAACCAAGGCAATGGAGACCAAAGCTTTGATACCACTTGTAGGATCTAGAAGTAGGTGTGTCTAGAGGGGGGTGATTAGACACTTAATGCTAAAGTTGCAATTTTTTAAGCTTTTTCGGTTGAAGTGGAGTTTTAGGCACAATTTCAACAATACATATCAAGCAAGTATGCAAAGAGTGTATAGGCAGCGGAAAGTAAAGCATGCAACTTGCAAGAATGTAAGGGAAGGGTTTGAAGAATTCAAACGCAATTGGAGACACGGATGTTTTTTCCGTGGTTCGGATAGGTGGTGCTATCCTACATCCACGTTGATGGAGACTTCAACCCACGAAGGGTAACGGTTAGGCGAGTCCACGGAGGGCTCCACCCACAAAGGGTAATGGTTGCGCGAGTCCACGGAGGGCTCCACCCACGAAGGGTCCATGAAGAAGCAACCACCCAAGAAGGGTCCACGAAGAAGCAACCTTGTCTATCCCATTATGGCCATCGCCCACGAAAGACTTGTCTCACTAGCGGTAGATCTTCACGAAGTAGGCAATCTCCTTGCCCTTACAAACTCCTTGGTTCAACTCCACAATCTTGTCGGAGGCTCCCAGGTGACACCTAGCCAATCTAGGAGACACCACTCTCCAAGAAGTAACAAATGGTGTGTTGATGATGAACTCCTTGCTCTTGTGCTTCAAATGATAGTCTCCCCAACACTCAACTCTCTCTCATAGGATTTGGATCTGGTGGAAAGAAGATTTGAGTGGAAAGCAACTTGGGGAAGGCTAGAGATCAAGATTCATATGGTAGGAATGGAATATCTTGGTCTCAACACATGAGTAGGTAGTTCTTTCTCAGAAATAGGATGCTGGAAGTGTAGGCTTAGTCTGATGGCTCTCTCATCGAATGAAGAGGAGGTGAACGGGTATTTATAGCCTCCACACGAAATCCAACCGTTACACACAATTTACCAATCTCGGTGGGACCGAATCAGAAAACTCGGTCGGACCGAAATAGTAAACCTAGTGACCGTTAGTGATTCTCAGTGGGACCGACTAGAACAACTCAGCGGGACCGATGTGCTAGGGTTAGGGAAAATCCAAAACTCGGTTTGACCGATTACTCAAACTCGGTGGGACCGATATGGGTAATAAGCAGAACAGAGAGTTGGCCAAGCAAACTCGGTGGGACCGATTGCATATCTCGGTGGGACCGATGATATTGCAACAGGTAACAGAGAGTTTGCAAGCCCATCTCGGTGAGACCGAGATCCCATCGGTGAGACCGAATTGATTAGGGTTTGGCAGTGGCTAAGTGACAAGTGAAACTCGGTGGCGCCGGATAGAAAGAATCGGTAGGTCCGAGTTTGGCTTTGGGTTTAGGTCATATGTGGAAGTGGGAAAGTAGCTGAGGATTTTGGAGCATATCATTAAGCACTTTGAGCAAGAGGCTCATTATCAACACCTCATCCCTCCTTGATAGTATTGGCTTTTCCTATGGACTCAATGTGATCTTGGATCACTAAAAGTGTAAGATGAAGAGTCCTGAGCTTGAAGCTTTAGCCAATCCTTTATCCTTAGCATCTTGAAGGAGTTCCCACAACCTTTAGTCCATGCCACTCTATTATTAAACTTATCTGAAATATACTAGATAAAAGTATTAGTCCAAGAAGAGATATGTTGTCATTAATTACCAAAACCACCTAGGGAGCACTTGTGCTTTCATAGATCTTCACGAAGTAGGCGATCTCCTTGCCCTTACAAACTCCTTGGTTCAACTCCACAATCTTGTCGGAGGCTCCCAAGTGACACCTAGCCAATCTAGGAGACACCACTCTCCAAGAAATAACAAATGGTGTGTTGATGATGAACTCCTTGCTCTTGTGCTTCAAATGATAGTCTCTCCAACACTCAACTCTCTCTCATAGGATTTGGATCTGGTGGAAAGAAGGTTTGAGTGGAAAGCAACTTGGGGAAGGCTAGAGATCAAGATTCATATGTTAGGAATGGAATATCTTGGTCTCAACACATGAGTAGGTGGTTCTCTCTCAGAACATATGAGTTGGAAGTGTAGATGTGTTCTGATGGCTCTCTCCACGAGTGAAGAGGAGGTGGAGGGGTATATATAGCCTCCACACAAATCCAACCGTTACACACAATTTACCAATCTCGGTGGGACCAAATCAACAAACTCGGTTGGACCGAAAAGGTAAACCTAGTGACCGTTAGAGATTTTCGGTGGGACTGACATCCAACTCGGTAGGACCGATTTTGTTAGGGTTAGGGTAAATCCAAAACTCGGTTTGACCGATTACTCAAACTCGGTGGGACCGATTTGGGTAATAAGTGAAACAGAGAGTTGGCCAAGCAAACTCGGTGACGCCGATTGCATATATCGGTGGGACCGAGAGTATTGCAATAGGTAACAGAGAGTTTGCAAGCCCATCTCGGTGAGACCGAGATCCCATCGGTGAGACCGAACTGATTAGGGTTTCTGGCAGTGGCTATGAAAAGTGAAACTCGGTGGCGCCGGATAGAAATAATCGGTAGGTCCGAGTTTGGCTTTGGGTTTAGGTCATATGTGGAAGTGGGAAAGTAGCTGAGGATTTTGGAGCATATCATTAAGCACTTGAGCAAGAGGCTCATTAAGCAACACCTCATCCCTCCTTGATAGTATTGGCTTTTCCTATGGACTCAATGTGATCTTGGATCACTAAAATGTAAAATGAAGAGTCTTGAGCTTTAAGCTTTAGCCAATCCTTTGTCCTTAGCATCTTGAAGGAGTTCCCACAACATTTAGTCCATGCCACTCCATTGTTGAACTTGTCTGAAACATACTAGATGAAAACGTTAGTCCAACAAGAGATATGTTGTCATTAATTACCAAAACCACCTAGGGAGCACTTGTGCTTTCAACGGAAAGCAGTAACATGCTACACTACTCTAATGCAAGTAGTAGAGAGAAGAGTAGGCGATATCTGGTGATCAAGGGGGGGGGCTTGCCTGGTTGCTCTGGCAAGAGAGAGGGATCGTCAACACCGTAGTCGTACTGGGTAGCAGCGGCATCGGTCTCGGTGTCTAGCGAGAGAAGAGGGGGAAGAAACAATAAATATTAAGCAAACAGATGCATAGCGATGCATGACATGACAAGTAGTGGTGCTAGGGGTGCCCTAACGCAGTAAGAGGTGGTACCGGTGAAGGGGGGAAACATCCGGGAAAATATTCCCGGTGTTTCACATTTTCGGACAGATGAATCGGAGGGGGAAAGTTGCGTGTTCGCTATACTAGGGATGCGTGGTGGACGAATGGGCTGTGTATCCGGATTCGTCTCGTCATTCTGAGCAACTTTCATGTACAAAGTTTTTCCATCAGAGTTAGGGATTATTTTATACGATTTTCTAAAGTTTAATTGATTTTCTGAATTTATTTACTTATTTAAATCCAATATTATCTAGAACAGTGAATGATGACGCAAGCATGACATAGAGTGATGTCACCGGGTCAACTGGTCGGTTGACCAGTCAAACCAGACAGGTGGGTCCAGTGGGACCCACATGTCATTGTCAGGGGCACTAACAGGGGGTTTAGACTAACTAAATGGGTTAATTAGTGGGTGGGACCCAGTGGTCATTGAGAGATTAAGTCTTTAATTAATTTAATTAATTAGTAATTTATCTATTTATTTTTATTCGTCTATAGCGTGGGCCCCGCATGTCATAGACACAGGGGAGCCATGTCAGCGCTGACCGAGTCAATGGTTCAACGGGGCCCACCCGTCAGCGACACAAGGGGCCCGCGCATCAGCCAGCACAGCGACTCGTCGGAATTACGCCGGCGAGCTCGTTCGCGACGGCGTGTCCTCGGGCCTCGTCGAAAAACGCCCACAGGGCACCATTTCGGTCGCGGCCGGGCGCGTTAGAACGGCAAGACGACGACGCGTCGATTCGTGGTGGTCTCGTGGGCTATGGTGGCCGGAGACGAGCAGTACGACGTCACCAGCGGTGGGGTGTTTTGGGAGAGCATCGGCAACGGCGATGCGGCGCTCCTTTGGGCAAACAGAAGGGCGGGGCGAGGTCTACGTGCGCGCGCGAGCACAACAGGCACGATCTCAGGACCGAAAGGTCACCAGACGGTTGCCGGCGACGAGCGCATGCGGCGGTGCGTTCGGGCGCTCAACGAGCTAGGGGCTAGGGGCCACGGGGGAGCGCGTGCGCGGGTCCGTTGGGTTCCTGGTAGCATCAGGAACATGATGCCGTGCTCAGGTGAGCATGACGGAGAGCATGGCCACGACGGCGAGGCGATCCGTGGCGACGGGCTCACGGCAGCGGTGACGGGGTAGCTACGGTATGCGAGGGGCATAACGAGGAGGAGTAGTAGGCGGAGGAGCTCACCGTGCGGCACGCAAGTTAGCCCGTGGTGGCTTAGTAGCAGCAGGGGGTTGCCGGAGTTGGTGAAGACGGCGGCGACTGGAGATCTGGAAGAAGGGGAACCGGTGCAGCAGCGCCTCTGAGCTTCAGCTGCGGCCACCGGTCGACGAGGAGGACGACGGCGGAGAGGATAGACACGTTGGCGAGGCGAGGTGGTGGCTGTGGCCGTGCGATTTACGGCAGCGAGCCCATGACGGCGCTCGAATGCGGTGGGGGGAGGAGGAGTGGTGAGGTGGATCTGAGGGGAGAGGGCGAGGGAGCGTGAGGTGGAGTGGTGGAGGAGACCCCAGGAGGCGCGGCGCTGGCGTTGTTATCCTCTCCTCGACACCGGTGAGGGGGTTCGGCGCGACCGCGCCTTGTAGCAACACGCAGCCAAGGAACATGAAGAGGGCGCGGTCAGGGAGCTGGGCTGGTTGGCTGGCTGCTGGCTAGCTGGGCCTTTCGGCCCAGGGGGAGAGGGGTTTCTTCCTTTTTTCTTTCTTTCCTTTTGTTTTGTTTTCTATTTTTTCCTTTTCCTTTTATTTATTTTATTTTCTGTTTATTTCACATTGATGTATTTAGGCAGTTCCTAAAAATGTGTTTTCTGCACTATAATTACCTAGGCATTTAACTGCACACTCCAAATATTTTTGTTTCAATATTTGAAAAGTTTTACCATTTGACTTGACATTGAATTTTTGAATTTGAAGGTGATTTGAATCAGAGTGAGTTTAGTAACAGTAACAGTGGGGACATTGCATCATTAGTAGAGGGTTACTGTAGCACTTACACCTTTCTTGAGAATGAAACACTTACACCCGAACACCCGGAAGTACTTGAGGTTCGGCTTGTTACCGGTGAGTATCTCATATAGAGTCTTGTTCAAGCCTTTGCAGAGGTAGAGATGATTGGATGCATGACACGCGGTGTTGATGGCTTCGGCCCAAAAGTTGTAAGGAGACTTGAACTCCGCCATCATGGTCCTTGCCGCATCCATCAATGTCTGATTCTTCCTCTCCGCCACACCATTTTGTTGAGGGGTGTAAGGTGCGGAATATTGAGGCTTGATCCCCTCATCACTAAGAAACTCATCCAAGGTGTAGTTCTTGAACTCGGTGCCGTTGTCACTTCTTATCGTCGAGATCTTTGTATTGTGTTGGCGTTGAGCTTCATTTGCAAAGTCAATAATGGGTTTTTGGGTCTCACTCTTCCTCTTGAATAAATATACCCAAGTGTATCTTGAATAATCATTCACAATCACCAAGCAATACTTTCTACCCCCAAGACTATCAAAGGATGGAGGTCCAAAGAGATCCAAGTGAAGGAGCTCCAAGGGCATCTTCGAGTAGATGATAGTCGTGGGAGGGTGAGCCTTCTCATGTAGCTTTCCTTCTATACAAGCACTGCAAGCACGATCTTTGGCAAAGCTAACATTCGTTAGTCCACGGACATGGTTCCCCTTGAGAAGACTTTGCAAAGATCTCATATTGACATGGGCTAAACGGGATGCCAAAGCCATCCCACATCAACTTTATCCATTAGGCATGTCGCGGTCTTAGTGGGTCGCGCTGAGAAGTTAATAACATAAAGACCATTCTCGACATGCCCAACAAAGTCTACTTTAAGAGTCTTGCTCCACAGGAGGGCCCCAGTATCAATATCAAAGAAATTGGCAAAGCCCATGAGTGCAAGTTGACAAACAGAAAGCAAATTGTATGCAAGGGACTCAACAAGCATGACTTTATCGATCGTGAGATCATGAGAAATGACAACCTTGCCAAGACCCAATACCTTAGAAGACGAGGCATCACCCCACTCGACATTGGTGTGCATAGACGAAATCTTGTGCACGTCCACCACCAAGTCCTTGCTTCCGGTCATGCGATTTGTGGCTCCACCATCGATCAACCATGATCCTCCACCAGAAGCAAACACCTACAAGAGATCAATGCTTGGTTTTAGGTACCCATTTTGTAATGGGTCCTTTGATGTTAGTAAAAAGGGTCTTAGGAACCGAAATGGACCATTCAATGTACTCATAAGGAGAACCAACAAATTTAGCATAAACATGCCCATCACTAGCATGACATAACACATAAGAAGGGTTAAAGTCGCCGGCTTTGTTGGAAGTGGTGGCATTGCCCTTCTTGACACCACCACCCTTCTCATTGTTCTTCTTCTCCTTAGATGAACCCTCTCCCTCCTTCACAAAACTTTGCTTGAGAGGAGGAGGTCGTTTGGCCTTGTCATTCTTCTTCTTGTTCTTGGGCTTGGGAGTAAACCCAATTCCCTCCTTGCCCACAACTTCCTTTTGATTGCTCAAAAGGTCGTTGAGGTTCTTCTCACCTTGTATGCAAGACACAAGGCCTTTCTCAAGTTTCTCCTTCAACTTTGCATTCTCCTCAACAATATTCACATGCTCACAACACGAGTTAGTAGCATTTGCATTATCAATTAACACCATATGAGGAAAAGTGGCTTTTTCCTTGGTTAGCTTCACGTGGGGTTGATCATGAGACTCTTTGAGGTTAGCATGAGCACCCTTTGTCGGTGTCAAAACCGGTGGATCTCAGGTAGGGGGTCCCGAACTGTGTGTCTAAGGTCGATGGTAACAGGAGACAAGGGACACGATGTTTACCCAGGTTCGGGCCCTCTCTACGGAGGTAATACCCTACGTCATGCTTGATTGATATTGATGAATACAAGTATTACAAGAGTTGATCTACCTCGAGATAGTAATGGCTAAACCCTAGAGGTCTAGCTTGTATGGCTATGATCATGAATTCTCTCCCTCTCCGGACTAAGTCCTCTGGTTTATATAGGCACCGGGAGGATCTAGGGTTACACAAGGTCGATTACAAAAAGGAATCTACATATCCGGTAGCCAATCTTGCCTTCCACGCCAAGGAGAGTCCCATCCGGGCACGGGTGCAGACTCCAGTCTTCGTATCTTCACAACCCATCAGTCCGGCCCATGGCTAACAGGCTGGACGCCTGAGGACCCCTTAGCCCAGGACTCCCCCAGTATCCCCTGAACCTGGCTTCAATGACAAGGTATCTGGCACATAGATCTGTCTTTGGCATTGCAAGGCGGGTTCCTCCTTTCGAACTCCAAAACTGTCTTCAGACGAAACAAACGTGTCTGGATCTGCAACACACAACCGTAGAGAGTATAGTATTCCATGAATCCAATCTGCTGACAACTTCAGTAATGTGACGTCATGCTTCCCGGTCATTATTTCGAACCTTTTCCTGTCCCACCGTTCCATGTTTCAGGGCGTGGTTTTTATTGGCACGTCTTGTCGTAGCAGAGATCGTGTCCCCTTATTGCGGGATTTTCATCAATAAGAGCACAGGTGACCCAACCGTCCTGCGGGAAAGATTCCTTAGGAATAGGCAGGCTCTTAGGCTTAGGAGGAGGCGTTCAATACCCGCTACCTTTATAAAGGAACCAAGGGTCGTCTTTTTATGCCAAACCTCTCCTCAGCCTTCCCAACCTCAAGTTCTAGCGCCCAAGGTTCAACTTCACTGCTTCAAGCCTCCCCATCATGTCCGGACCCAGCTCTCAAGGCTGATGGGTGGCTTCCTCTGTTACATAGGAGGATATCGCAAAGCTTCGAGCGGCCAGATATTTGACTGCGGAGGTCCACCACAGGCTTCCTGCTCAAGGACAGGTTATTTCGACCCCCAGATCTAGCGAGAGGATCATATTCATCTCCCACTTCCTCCGTGGGCTAGGGTTCGCTCTTCACCCCTTCGTCCGGGGACTAATGTTTTATTACGGACTAGATTTTCATGATCTAGCCCCGGACTCTATCCTCCACGTCTCGGCATTAATCATTACACGCGAGGCCTTCCTCCGAATCCCCCCACACTTTGGCTTATGGCTCAAGACCTTCAGTGTGAAGTCAAAGGTAGTTGACGGGGAACAGGCGGAGTGCGGTGGTGCTGTAGTGAGCAAGCTTACCAACACTCTCTGGCCAAAAGGCTCTTTCACCGAAGCCTCCCACCAATGGCAGCGAGAATGATTTTATGTCACGGAACCCCGTAGCACCAAGTGGGCAGCTATTCCTGCATTCCGTTCCGGCCCTCTGCCACAGCTTGCATCATGGATCAACAAGGGGCTGGACTGGGGAACAGTTGATGAAGTGCAGACTCTACAAAGCCGCATCCGAACCCTCCTTGAGAGAGACATCGATCTTGTCAACGTAATTCAAGTGATGCTAGTTCCCCGAATCCTGCCCTGCCAGCGCAGGTCTCGCCGCATGTGGGAGCTCAATCCGGAAGGACCACAAACCCTCCAACACTTCTTTGGCACTATGCATGAAGGGATGTGGAAGTTGTTTTTTGAGAAGAGAAAACATTGGATGGACACTATCGAGGACGCTAGCCTTAACTGCAACCGTCCGGATACCTCGGTAAGCACTTGTCTTCCGAACACTCTGTATTTACGCATACCGTAATATGGTACTGAGCAGGCTATCTTTCCTCCAGGGCTGGATAAAGAAGGCAGAACTAATTATGTGTTCGGCCCCTCTGCCCGAAGGCCCGGCGAATCCTGTTTTAATAAGGATGCTAGCCCTGGCACCGTACCAGATGCATGTGAAGGAGGGCGAGGTGGAGAGTGGAAAGACCAAAGATGACCCCTATTCCAAGGGTACATCACACATTGTGTCCGGAGGAATCAAAATTCCCTTATCCAAAGACAAGAGTGAGGGGGGGCCACTATCTCCTCCCCTCATGGGAAGAAAAGGGCCGCCTCCAAAGATTGGGAGGAACAGGCTCCTAAGCGAGGCAAGATGCCTCTGTTGGGTGGCTCGGGCTTGGAGGACGCCGAAGCGCAGTCTCATGACGAGGAAAAGCCTCAGGCCAAATCGTAAGTGAACAAGGATGTTTTAAACATGTCCCATTCTTTTCTTATGATGCCTGGCATATATATTTTTTGCAGTTCGGCACGCAGTCTTCTTCAACAATCCTCTTCCTCGGGGGACCTTCTCCCCGAAATGATGGAAAGCGAGACGCCTCCACCGGCCTCTCCGCCCAATAGGGCGGACGACTTTGAGGTGTCGTCGCGGAGGGTCTCCCCTAACCAACAAGTGGTGCAAGGGATGATGAAGACATTACCCAAAGGTAACACCTCTGTGGCCCAGGGTCCGGGGACCGACAATGAAGGCCCCGAACAGTCCGGTCTGCAGCCGGATACGAATGAACGGATCCCTTCAAAGGGAGGTCGTACTCCTACAACAGCCTCCAGAGACCTAAAGGCGCCGGTTATATTGACGAACATGCTATGACAGGCACCGTCTCAGAGGAACATCATACCTTGATGGGAAAGGTGGTCGAAAAGATCATGTTCGTGAAAAGCGGATTGAATGAGGCCTTTGTGGGCCTGCTAAGAGGCTTCGAGGTTTGTGATGTAATGTTTTCCACTATATTTTATTTGCAAAGATGCACCTATGTATAGGTAGTAGCCCCTGAGACTCGGGTTGGCTTCCCATGGGAGGCGAACGGAGGATCAAGAAGAAATATTCAAGGACTAATCTGGTTAACTTGAACACAGGCTGCCTCCCCCCTGGCTACTTCCCAAACTATGGATATTACCGAGCTGCAGCGGGAGCTTGACGTGGCCGGGGATGATATTGCGTTAATCAATATGCGTCTTGACGAGGCGCAAGGTATGTATTCAGGGCAGTCCCTTCACGTACATTTTTGTGATATAAGCATGTTGCTGAAAGTTATATACTGGAATATGCATGACTGTAGATGGTGCTGCCGCCGTTGAAATTCTTCGGGCGGAGCTGGCCCGGACCAAGGAGCAGGCCCGGTTTAGTGATGCAGCTGCCGAAAAGGCAGGGCCAAGGAGCAGGCTCGGTTTAGTGATGCAGCTGCTGAAAAGGCATCGGCTGAGTTAAAAGCCAAACAAGTTGCTCGACGCCAAGACGAGGAGAAGATATCCATGATGGCGCTCGAACTGAAAAATTCTGCTAGCCGCCGTGAAATTCTTGAGAAGGAAAATGAAGCCAAAATGGCTTAACTTGACAAGGCCTTATGAGAGGCAAGAGAAGCGCGGTCTGAATCCAGAGAAGCCCGTGAGGAGATCCGGCAAGCTGGGGAGATTGCGGCTGGTAAGCGCTTTTTATTACCCACTAAGTTCGGCGATCTGAATTATGCTCGGCTTAACCAAGTATGGAGTTCTCCAGATGTGTTTTTGGACCTGCCGAAGAGTTCATCCGATGCGGCACTATTTTACCAAGCGCAAGATGGGTATGCAAAGGAGAAGCTTTTCTGGTCACAGTTTGGCATGTCAAAACGCCCATTGCTGCTGAATGAACAGATGTCCCAATGGGCCGAGCTTCACAGGATGTCCGGTGCTGCCATGAAGAACGTCATACTTCAGCTGTGGCCGACTGAGCTGATTCCGAATAGCTATTTGGCTTGGTGCGGCGGCTTGCTGATGCGATGCCATGTATCGACGCCGTGAAGCGGTCGGCGTGCATTGAAGGTGCACGGATGGCCATTCCCCGAGTCAAGACATACTGGGGGAAGATGAAGGCCGTCGATGTTGCAGCGCAGGGTCCACCCAAGGGCAAGCACCATCACGCACCGGAGTATTACTTTGAGGACGTCTTGGAGGCTGCCCGCTTGATAGAGGGTCAATGTTCGAAAGGCATAATATTCGAGTGAATTCTTTACGAAAAAGACAATTGTTGTAATCAGTCTATATTTTTGATCTTGCCTAAAGGCTTTTTTTCCCCCTGTGCGGCCGTTTGTATATGATCTGAAAGTTTTCCAGTTGTCGGCTTTAGCCCCCTTGTAGGAAGTACGGGGGTGTTTGAAAAAGCATCTGATCACTCTTGACCCAACGTCTTGGTCCGTGAAGGAGGTGTCAATGCGGCAAACCAGGCAACTAGACTATAGGGCGTTAACACTTTCACTTAGCCATAGGAGTTTATGGTGGGTCTACGACATAGCCCCTGGTATGTATGTGGCTTATTCATACGATGCCTTTACATATTTGACCGGAAAGAGGTCCTCCATGTGACACGGAGGAATCGCCCAAGATTCTGATAAGTCATCAAGTGGTTGATCAGCTCTCGCCGCATCATGACAGTTAATTTTTGGCTTTCTCTACTGAGGTGCTTAACCAGGTGAACCGGAAGCACAATGTAGTAGTTCTCCCTTTACTACCCTAGCCAATAGAGCAGAACGTAGGATAGCAAGCACAGGAGCCGGGCAACCCAACTATTGACCCAAGACATGATTCGGAGCTGATGCATATAAGGCCAAACTCGCGATGCCGAAGTGCGCTATAGAGCCGTTCGGACTTGTCGGCAACTCGATTGTTCCCATATGAAAGTGCGTTATATCGACTAGAGGGGGGGTGAATAGGCGATTTTTATGAGAGTCTTCAAAACGTGGAAGTTTTGAAGACAAGCGATAGAAATAAACCTATTACCATGCAGCGGAAGGTAGACTAAGCTAGGCAATCCATAGTCAAGTATTCAGTGAAGTGAAAGCACAATGACTAATAGCACCTAGGTAGTAAGGATCAAGTAGGAAGATATTATGAAGCCAATCAGAACAAGCAGTCACTCAGTGAAGACAAAAGATAATGCAATCATACAATGACTTCACAAGGACCAACAGTAAGTAAAGGGAAGGGAAGGATGAAACCAGTGACTCGTTGAAGACAATGATTTGTTGGACCAGTTCTAGTTGTTGTGACAACTGTACGTCTGGTTAGGGCGGCTAGGTATTTAAACCTGAGGACACATAGTCCCGGACACCCAGTCCTGAACATGCAGCTCAGGACACCCAGTCCTCACCGTATTCCCCTTGAGCTAAGGTCACACAGACCTCGCCCAATCACTCTGGTAAGTCTTCAAGGTAGAATTCCAAACCTTCACAGACTTCATTCACCGGCGATCCACAATGACTCTTGGATGCTCAGAACGCGACGCCTAACCGGCTGGAGGATTCACAGTCCTCAAGTGTAATAAGTCTTCAGATCACACAGACAGGAAGACTTAAGTGATGCCTAACACTCTTTGGCTCTGGGTGTTTAGGGCTTTATCCTCGCAAGGAATTCTCTCTCAAAGGCTTTGAGGTGGGTTGCTCTCAAACGACAAAAGCCGTACTCTAACTCTGAGCAGCCAACCATTTATGGTTGTAGGGGGTGGGCTATTTATAGCCACTAGGCAACCCGACCTGATTTGTTCGAAATGACCCTGGGTCACTAAGGAACTGACACGTGTTCCAATGGTCAGATTTCAAACACACACGGCAAATTTACTTGGACTACAAGCAAAGCTGACTTGTCCAACTCTGGACAAGATTCGCTCTCATAGTCTTAACTCGAAGACATAGGATTTTGGTTAAGCATCACTTCAGTCATTCTGACTGGTTCTCTTGGACCCCACTTAACAGTACGGTGGTTCCTATGAGTCAATAAAGAAGGAAAAGAACTACGAAAGATCTAAATCTTCGCGCTCCATAGTCTTCATGTGATGTATTCTCTTTTCATAGTCTTCAATGTGAATGTCTTCACATACCGCCTTTGACTTCAATGTCTTCATACATTTTTAGGGGTCATCTCTGGTAGGAAAACCGAATCAATGAGGGACTTCTACCTATGTTATCCTGCAATTCTCACAAACACATTAGTCTCTCAACTAGGTTTGTCGTCAATACTCCAAAACCAACTAGGGGTGGCACTAGATGCACTTACAATCTCCCCCTTTTTGGTGATTGATGACAAACTAGTTGAAGTTTTCAATGGGGAATATAAAACGTGAAATTATAAAGGATAGGGAATTATCTTCATAAGTTGTAAGGGCTCCCCCTAAAGATGTGCATATAAGTAATTTGCTTTTGGAATGCAAATGCACATGGCAGGTTGTACTTGTGGAGATCCTCTTCAACTTATGATGACAACTCATCATGCATGAAAGGTATGTGAAGATAATGACATGCATAATGGAAAATGGACGTCTGCAAAATGATCTAAGTGCGGAATTTATCGTCGCACATGCTGAATTTATCATCGCATCACAAAGTAGAAAATGAGTAGCAGACGACCATCGAGTTTAAGTGTTACAACTCAAGGAACCAATTGTATCAAAACGAGAGTTGTGAACACTAGGCAAAGCATAAAGTAACCTCCCATATGGACCCATTTGAAGACTATCAAACTCATATGCTTCTCCCCCTTTTGTCAGTAAGGACCAAAAAGGTTCGAAGACATAGAGCATCTACTCGTTCCCCTGAGGAGTAGGTGAAGTAGCAAGGTCATCGGTGTTGTTAGGTGGTGCAGACGAGCTCGGGGCAGTGTCGACGCGTGCTGAAGGAGGGGGCGGTGAAGTAGCATCGTCTTCGTCCTCGATCACTCTGGCATTCACAGTTGCCGCAGAGGAAGAGAACTTAGAGTCTTCAAGAGAGGGAGTTCGTCACAGCACAACCCTTCGGGGAGGTGTGGAGTCAAACTTGAAACGTTCAGAGAAGCCATCCTCTTGAAGATCATCCTCAGAGCACATAAGCGTTAGCCCTTTCCATGTACGCCGACAAGTTTCATGGGCAACAAAGGCATTCTTGGTGGCAAGATTGCGAATGCGGTTGACATCCACCAAGAGGCTTTTCATTTGACGTTTCAGCCAGTCATGATGCCGATCCTGTTTCTGATGAAGAGCAACCAGAAGCTCTTGGTCATTGAGAACACGAGATCGCTTCTTGGGACGTTGGGCAATGGTTCTTTCAGTGGCTTCAGTGAGGGCACGATGAGGTGCACGTGTAGTGCCAGCCAGAGGATAAACACGAGTGACTGCTTCAACTCCTCCAATGTTCTGAGAGAAACTTTGATGCTCTGCATTCTGA
This sequence comes from Triticum urartu, assembly GCF_003073215.2. Lineage (NCBI taxonomy): Eukaryota > Viridiplantae > Streptophyta > Magnoliopsida > Poales > Poaceae > Triticum > Triticum urartu. The sequence goes on from NC_053023.1 coordinate 628,536,313, forward strand.
AGACTAAGAGGCTCCTTGGCAGGCTCTGGATAGAGGACTTCAATGGACATATGCACGTCAGGCATAAAGATCCGATGATTGTGAGCAGAGAGCTGATATGAGATGGCTGAGTGGAGTTTGATTAGCCGCATTATCCATGGAGCGTAGAACTTCAAGCCAAAAAGATCAGATCCTGCAGCAGCAAGTTGGCGGATGAAGAAGTCTTGTGCGTTGAAGCATTTGCCGTGAAGAATATAGAAGACCAAAGTCTTCATTGCACCTTCCAGCTTTGCATGTGGGGAATGTCCTTTGATGGGCCAGAGAGTTCGCCTTAAAATGTGATAGATGGTCCTTGGCAGATACTCCAGGTCTTCGACAAGGAACTCCTTAGGATACGCAGTGTCTTGTGGAAAAGGCTTCATCATGCTGAGCATCTGACTCATGTTCGGTTCAGGCTTCTGAAAGATGCTCTCCATAGCTTCACTGTGAAGTCGACATCCAGGTTCATAGAGATCTCCAGGAGTGGGCAGACCAGTGAGCTCAATGATATCAAAGGCTTTGGCTTCATGATGAACATTTCCTGTCATCCACTCAAGGACCCAAGTCTTCGGATCTCTGTTGTAACCATGTATGTGAAGTGTGGCATAAAATTGGAGCAGCAGCTCTTCGTTCCAGTGCTCTTGGTCGGTGATGAAAGGCAACAATCCAACCTCTTTGAAGTAGTCCAGAGCTTCTTCCAAGCAGGGCAGACCAGCTATTGCTTCGGTGTCAAGACGCATATGTGGGAAGATGCGACCTTGATTGTACATAATGCAGGAGTAATAGCTTCACTGCGGATAGCTCCAGAACCGATCAGAAGATATTTGTTCCCTTGAGTAGGGGTTCTTGGAGCTATTGAAGAAGGTGTTGTCTGCTTTGAAGCTGTTGACATTGAAGGATCCTGGTGCTGATGCAGGACCTGGAAACCTGGGCAACCTTAGCATTGGCTTCTGTACCTGAGGCTTATGCTCTATATGATAGTCAAAATGAGGACCAGCAGGAGGCGCAGTAACAGAAGCAGTAGCATCATTGGCTTCGCTGACTTCTGGTTCTTGGGTTGGTGTAGGCTCCACATTTGCTTCCGCCATGACAGCGTCAGTGGCTTCATTGGTGTTGGTGGTGGCAGCCTCAAGATTTTCTACCTCCACTTGATGAGCCGGAGGATCGGGCACAGACACGTTCTCCGCGAGAACAGCTTCGTCAGTAGTTGGGGGAGTGGGGACACGTTCTTCTTCTTGGGTGTCATCGGCTGATGCAGCCGGAATGTCTTCGGCAGCTTTAGCTTTAGATTCGGAGACTGGAGGCCTTGGTCCTTTGCGAAGCCTGCGTAACGCTGGCGACGCCTTTGGAGAAGGAGTTGGCTGGGCCTCAAGGTCATCTTCTTCTTGTTATTGTGAGTGATCAGCCCATGATGCATCCTGAGCAATTGGCGTCAGAGGACGACCAATGCTGATGAGTTCGCTGTGCGTAAGCACATGCGATGATATCTGTTGGTGCTTGATCTGAGGAAGAACTGCATCATCTTCAACATGGTCATGGTGACCAATGTCTTCAGCAGCAGTGGGATCAGCTGCTGGAAAGTCTTCAGCTTCATGAGCCTTTGTGAAAGCAGGCTCATGGACAGTCAGTTGGCGCTCTTGATGTTCAGCGGCAGGGCGAACCATGGAGATGGGTTCAACAATTAAGGGCTCTGTGGGAGCAGCCCGTTCCTTCTTGGTCTTCCGCTTCTTCTTGGGGGAAGCAGGAGCAGAGGCTTCAGGATGTTTCCTCTTTCTGGCTTCAGCCTCAGCAGTCCTCGTCTTCTTCAGTTCTGAAGCAGTAGACCTGGCTTTTGGCTTCGAGCCAGTCATGCTGGTTGGGAAGACAATGGGATGTGCTTCCTGCCTTGGTGCCTCGGGTTCGGCCATAGCGGGCTTCTTCTTCTGCTGCTTTGCAGCCATCCTAGGGTCGATGCCAGGATGACCAAGGGCCTTGCGCTTCTCAGCCTCATTGTAGGCTTGCACACTCTTGTCAGCCAGGACCTTCATGCGCTCACGAGAACCTTGAGCTTCTGCATGTTTCTTGAGAAAGGCTTCTTTGAGCTCGTGCAGCATAATCTTGAAGTTTTTCACCTCTTGCATGCTGAGCTTGGCCATGTGCTTCTTGAACTGGGCTTTCTCAAAGGCAATCTTTTGCTTCAGTTCGATGATGCGCTGAGCTAGAGCTAGCTCTGAAGCAATGGCGCCATGGAAGGCGACACTAAGGCCAATTGGAAGTTGCAGATCTTCGAAGCTGAGGTTGGGAGTGTCAAACCACTCATCAATGAAGTTGTGGATGATTGCCACGTCAAAGAGAGGCAGATCATTGAAGATTTCTGCTTCTTCTTTGCTCTTGATCAGTTTCTCAAGAGCGTCATCTGCAAGACCTTCATCACTGGACAGATCAATGGCATCGTTGCGCAGAATAGCAGCAGCAGTCAGTTCTTGGCTGGTGTGTGTGGCAGAGGCATCTTGACTTTCTGGGGCTTGGAGATGCGTGACAGATCTTCAGACTGCACACTGTCTTCAGGAGGTGCAGTAGCCAGTGGCTTTTCCCCTGAGATTTTTGGTGCTGAGGCAGGCTTTGAAGCTTTAGGCTGCTTCAGTTTCTTTGGCTTCGGCACTGCAGGCGCTTCATCTGATTCGGCGTCATCTGCAGGCTCATCCACGGCTGTCCCTTGAACCATGATATGAGTGATGAGACCTTCCAAGTTGTAGAAGGGCCCAACAAGATTGGGTTCAGCTTCGCGGGTCCCATCGGCACGGGGAGCAGAGGGACCAGGGTTGAAGTCTAATCCCAAAGACTTCTTGTTCTGCTTCGCCGAATTCTGGGCAAATTGGAAGTTGTGCTTGAACAAATTGTCGTCACGACACCATAGCAGTGACGATGGGTCAGCATCCGCAGGCTGTGGTCCACGGACCATGCAGGGATAGAAGCCTTGTTCAATGGCTTCATCTCTGGACCTGGGTTGAAGATTTTTGTAGAGGATGTCTCCCCATGGTCGCTTGATGGCATTCTTCTCAGCATATTCCTTTGTCACAAACCTGTACTTGAACCACTGTTCTGCCCAATATCGTGGAATCCATTGGATTAGTGTCTTGCGCTGATTGTAATCCTCTTCAGGATCTGTCTTGTACAGCTCTGAGAGGTCATCGGGAAGATCTCTTGATGTTTCTCCTCGACGCTCTCTGCCACCCTTCCTTGCTGATTTCTTTGCAGCCATGAACTTTAAACTGAATGGCTTCAATACGTTCAAAGGCTTCAAAGGCTTTCGCTTGCTGGACAAACAGGAACTGGCTTCGGGAGAATTTATATGATGCTGTAAGAATTCTGCAAATGAATGCAGACTATGAGAACCAAGGGATTCTCCCACGGACATGTACCTGTGACAGCATTAAGGTGCGAGGGAAGGGGAAGAGGTCATATGCATTCTCAGAAGATTTTGAAGATAAATCAGTTTAGAAGACATTGACCTCATCGTGCGAAGACATTCACTCATAGATAAGGAGTTGGTTCCAGATTTGTACGAATCCACGGATCAGTACAAGTGAGGAATCTAACTACTTTGTGAAGCATAAGTGAATATACTAGGCATATTATGAGATGCAGTATGAAATAGATCCAACTTGTGTGAACAGAAACTACTTGTGGTAGAAAGTGACGAATCTATAGGATCAAGGGGCTGTAAAAAGGAAGTTTTATTTACCACACGAAGAACTGCTAGACGGAGTGGAAGAGGAGGCCGAGCAGTTTGATCGTCCGTGCCCTAACTTGGCAACGGAGGACACCTATAACGATGGCGGAGAAGACGTTGTCCGCGGTAAGCGTGAAGACGGCGTCGGAGAGGTTGCGGCAGCTAAGCGCTTCGTCGCCGGCGTCGTCGAGGGCTAGCGGTGGAGCTAGGGTTCGTGCGAGAGTGGAAGAAGAGATAATGACTATGGTGAGGCGTGTATTTATAGGGACAGGGGTGGCTCAGTGTTATTACACAGGTGCCCCTGGCGATTCACATCCGAGGAACACGTGGTCATCATGCATCATATCGGAGGTTGTTCCACGTCCTACACACGCCTGGATTGTCGGGTGGTCGTTCCCACTTCTCCGGGTTTTAGGTGAAGGAATGAGCACTGAAAGTGGACTTAATGTTTGTCTCTGTATCTTTTGCTGACAAGGACGCAGAGAAGACATTTGATAGTTTCAAGAGAATGCATATGATTTGGAGAGATAGAGTTTGAGATAGAAAGCATAGAGAGGTTAGGGTCCGATCACATTCACTTAGTTCAAAAGATTCAACAAGAAGACATAGCTATAAGTGAATGTTGTAGAGGACAGAACACTAGTATATATATAATCAACATAGTGAAGATAATCTTGAAGACATGTTGAAATTGAAGCCAAACCAAATGTGAAGACATAGCAAATGTAATACCATGGGTGAAACACTTCAAACAGAACATTTGGTGGTGGCGTTACCCACCGTATAGGAAGTATTAGACCCAGACATGGCGCACAATTATAATGGTGCTCCGAAGTCAAATTCCTCATTAATGTATTCACACTTAGAATGCATGTCTTCATTGATTGAAGATATACTTTACTTCATGTGTTGCACATCTAAGTCATCAACATGCATAAGTGTTAGGATGTGTGCCTGATCACAGGACATTTGTGGATTCCAAGATATTTAGCTCACACCGTAACTTGCAAAATCTCTTCTCATCCAAGGGCTTGGTGAAGATATCTGCCAATTGCTCTTCAGTGTTGACGTGTATGATATCAATATCTTCCTTCACAACATGATCTCTGAGACAGTGATGACGAATCTCAATGTGCTTTGTCTTCGAGTGCTGAACTGGGTTGTTGGCAATCTTGATGGCGCTTTCGTTGTCGCAGTAGAGTGGCACTTGCTTCAGATGAATGCCATAGTCTTTGAGTGTTTGCTTCATCCACAGAAGCTGAGCGCAGCAAGATCCAGCAGCAATGTATTCAGATTCAGCAGTGGAGAGAGATACACAGTTCTGCTTCTTTGAGGACCAACATACAAGTGATTGTCCCAGAAAATGACATGTGCCTGATATAAACTTGCGATCCACCTTGTCACCAGCATAATCAGCATCCGAGAATCCAACCAGATCAAACTCTGAGCCCTTTGGATACCATAATCCTAGAGTTGCGGTGTGAGCCAAATATCGAAGAATTCGCTTCACAGCTAAGTGATGCGATTCCTTTGGTGCCGCTTGGAATCGAACACACATGCAAACACTAAGCATGATATCTGGCCTATATGCACATAGATAAAGTAAAGAACCAATCATGGAGCGGTATACCTTTTGATCGAACTCTTTACCATTGTCGTCGGGACCCAGATGATGTTTTGCTGGCATTGGCGTCGTGAAGCCTTTGCAGTCTTGCATACCGAACTTCTTCAGGCAATCTTTGAGATACTTCTCTTGAGATATAAAGATGTCGTTGCGTTGCTGCCGTATTTGAAGACCAAGGAAGAACTTCAGCTCTCCCATCATGGACATCTGATATTGCTCTAGCATCATATATCCAAACTCTTCACTGTATTTCTGATTGGTGCAACCGAAGATAATGTCATCCACATATATTTGGCACACAAATAGTTCACCATCATATGTCTTCATGAAGAGAGTGGGGTCGAGGGAACCAGGTTTGAAGCCTTTGCTCTTCAGGAAGTATCTGAGTGTGTCATACCAAGCCCGAGGGGCTTGTTCGAGGCCATACAGTGCCTTGTTGAGCTTGTATACCATGTCACGATGTTTTGGATCTTCAAAGCCAGGCGGTTGTGCAACATACACTTCTTCTTCAATCTTGCCATTAAGAAAAGCACTCTTCACATCCATTTGATATAGAAGTATGTTATGATGATTTGCATAGTCCAGTAGTATGTGTATGGCTTCAAGTCGAGCCATAGGAGCAAATGTTTCATCGAAGTCAATCCCTTCAACTTGAGTATATCCTTGAGCAACGAGACGAGCTTTGTTTCTGACAACTTGACCATGCTCATCTTGCTTGTTGCGGTATATCCATTTGGTGCCTATTATATTGTGCTTCCGAGGATCAGGACGCTTAACCAGTTCCCATACATTATTCAGCTCAAACTGTTGAAGCTCTTCTTGCATAGCTTGAATCCATTCAGGTTCCAAGAACGCTTCTTCGACTTTCTTGGGTTCTATTATTGAGACAAATGCGAAGTGCCCACAGAAATTTGCTAGCTGTGTTGCCCTTGAATGAGTGAGCGGACCGGGTGCATTGATGCTATCAATTATTCTCTCAATCTGCACTTCATTGGCAACACAAGGATGTACAGGGCGAAGATTTTGCTCTTGCTGATCATTGTCATTGTTAGAGGGATTGTCTTCAGGCTGAGCATTGTCTTCAGGTTGATTAGGTGCGGAGATGATAAGTTCCTCTTCAGGTTGAGCTTCAGAGGGTATGATTTCTCCAGTTCCCATAAGTTTGATTGATTCACTGGATGGAACTTCATCTAGCACATTTGGCAGGTGCTCTCTTTGTGAGCCGTTTGTCTCATCGAACCGCACATCCACTGTTTCAACCACTTTATAATGAAAGAGATTGAAGACTCTGTAGGAGTGCGAATCCTTTCCATATCCAAGCATAAAAACCTCATGTGCTTTTGGTGCAAATTTTGAAGTGTGATGTGGATCCTTGATCCAACATCTGGCGCCAAATACTCTGAAGTAACTGACATTTGGCTTCTTGCCAGTAAGGAGCTCATAGGATGTCTTGTTCAGAAGCTTGTGAAGATAAACACGGTTGATTGTATGGCATGCAGTATCAATGGCTTCAGGCCAGAATTTTCCTGGAGTCTTGTATTCATCAAGCATCGTTTGGGCCATCTCAATGAGTGTTCTGTTCTTGCGTTCGACGACGCCATTCTGCTGTGGCATGTACGGAGCTGAGAATTCATGTGTGATGCCCAAAGTATCAAGATATGTATCAAGGCAAGTGTTCTTGAATTCAGTGCCATTGTCACTTCTGATGTGCTTTATCTTGGCGCCATAGTTGTTCATTGCTCGATTGGCGAAGCGTCTGAAGACATCCTGCACTTCAGTCTTGTAGAGGATTATATACACCCAAGTATATCTAGAATAATCATCAACAATGACAAAGCCATAGAGACAAGCAGTAGTAGTAAGAGTTGAGTAATGATTGGGACCAAAAAGATCCATGTGGAGCAGTTCGAAGGGTCGAGTCATTGTCATGATTGTCTTCAAGGGATGCTTGGCCCTCGTCATCTTTCCTGCTACACAGGCACTTCATAACTGATCTTTCTTGAACTTGACGCCCTCGATGCCTATGACATGCTTCTTCTTTGCAAGGGTGTGCAGGTTCCTCATGCCAGCATGCCCTAGCCTCCGATGCCAGAGCCAGCATTCTGAAGCTTTTGCTAGAAGACATACGGCAAGCTGTGGTCCTGCTGAGAAATCTACCACGTACGAATCATCTTTCCGATACCCTTCAAACACTAGAGACTTGTCAAATTCCATTAGAACAAGGCAACGATATTTTCCAAACATCACAATCATGTTTAAATCGCAAAGCATTGAGACAGACATTAAGTTGAAGCCAAGGGATTCAACAAGCATGACTTTATCCATGTGTTGATCCTTTGAGATTGCAACTCTACCTAGACCCAATACCTTACTTTTACCAGTGTGACCAAATGTGATGTGACTTTTGTCGGATGGTCGTAAGGTTCAGTCCATAAGAAGGCTTCTCTTGCCAGTCATGTGATTGGTACACCCACTATCAATAATCCATTCTGAAGCTGCTGGTGTCGTACCCTACAGTGTAGTTAGGGGGATAGGCTTCACGAAGAGAATTGTGAAGCAAAAACATTTGACGAACCAGTGGGTTATGAAAGCTTAGATCGAGATTTGGACTAATAGGACGAGTAGCAAGCGATTCAGGAACAAAATACATAATAAGAGCATTTGGGCATTTGATCTTGCGCCCTACAAGATGTTTAAGGTCCCCAGCAATAGCGTCAGACGATTTTGGTTTTCTGCTAGAGACCTTTCCCTGCAAAAGAGAGTTAAGCTTTCTCAGCCACCCACATCTTCAAGGGTGGCTTTGAAGCAATGAGTCTAAGTGCAGCATCTGAGAACTTTGGCTTTGCAGCCCTAGCAAAAAGTCTTGCAGGTGGACAATAGTACTCATAAGAATAAGCAGAATAGTTCTTGGTCTTATGAACATGGCGGTTTGATGAACCGCGCTCATATTCATAGGCCTGAGTATGGCTTCCCTGCAAAACATTTGCGTTAGTGCGACTCAGGTGAGTCCTCTGTCCGTATGAAGCCTTTGGACCGTATGAAGTCTGTGGTCTGGGTTTGTCTTCTTCACCTGTGGTGTCATGATGACATTCACAGGAAGATTCTCCAAACACCTTTTCGGCACCCAGATCTTCTTCATAGGCGGTCCATTCCTGCAGTTAGTACCAATATACCTAGCAAACACTTCACCATTCTGATTCTTAAACAGTTTATAGTTTGCATCAAAGGATTCATCAATAACAATGGGATTAGTACAAGTGAAGCCAGATAGGGTGGATGGATCCGCTGAAGGTTCCTTTGCAGCAACCCATGTGGTTTTGGGGTACTGCTCAGGTTTCCAGTAAGAGCCATCAGCATTCATTTTCCTTTCGAACCCAACACCCTCTTTCCTAGGTTTTTGGTTCATGTCGTGGAATTGTCACGGCAGATGTCCTTTTGCAAGGACTTAGTCGTGGAGCCATCGCAACTAGGAAGCTTAAAGGGGTTAATCGGGACAAGGACACACGAGGTTTATACTAGTTCAGCCCCTTACGGTGAAGGAAGGCCTACGTCTAGTTGGGTTGGAATTGCTTGAGGTTTCGATGACCAGGGAGCGAGATACGCTATGCCTGGCTCTCGATTAGTTGTTTCTTAACCTAAGCCGCTGGCGGGTCATCCCCTTATATACACGGGTTGACGCCCTGCGGCATACAGAGTCCCGTCCGGCTCATTAACAGTGTCCGGCTCGGCGACTAGTTACTTCTACCTTACAGTACAAGTTATGCCATCATGGCGATTTATCTTTACGGGCCTCAAAGTCGCCCGTGGGCCTTTAAACCTTTTAGTGAACCGCCATCTTCATGCCTTGGTCTTGGGCTTCTGATGAACCTCTATTTGCGTAACCCGGCCCCTCCTGGATGGCTTACACAAATAGTCATATCCCCAACATTAGGCCCCAAATTGATTTGAACCGGTTCATGTCAATCTTTGAAAACCTTATGAACTGGCCTTTAGTCTTCTGTCTTGTGTGAAAATTGTAACCCGCCGTGACGTCATCCTCTGGCTCCGGGTTAAATCATCGTGACGTCATTTTCAATAAAACTTATATTTTAATCCATCATATCTCCAACGGATCTTTGCCTTTACTGACCCTCCCGAAAATCGAGGCGTCGGGGCCGCTGGATAATGATGTCTTGGTCTCCTCGTTTACCGCGCCGTCTCAGTCGGTCCTCCTTATAAATAGGCGCGACCTAGGTCTTTTCCAGTTCCTCTAGTCGTCTTCTTTCTCGCACTCCCTCTTCTGCCGCTCGAGCTCCGTCACCGCCACCGTCAGAAACCTCGTCTTCACCGACTCAGGCCGCTGCATCACCCTATTTTTTTGACCAGAGAAACAACGGCAACCCTCCGCAGTTCTTCCACATCGGTGAGTTTTCTTTCCCCCCTTTCTCAGATCTGCATTAGTACTGTCTTGAGTTCGTCGATGTTCATCGTCGCCCGACGCAACCTCCACTAGTTCTTACCTCTAATACCTTGTTTAGATCATGAAAACCACATAGAACTGCTGCGGTGCTTATTCCGTATGAAAACAGATCTCATTTCCTTGTTTTGGAAGCCCTCCTTGAGTATATGAACTTCCCTGTACTGTTTTAGGTCTAGAAATTTTTCCTTTCCAGAGCATCGTTTGATCCAAAATAATAATTGCGATTTGTGAAACCTGCTTGCTCCACACTTAGCCAAAAACTGTGCCTGTTGACTCTGTTTCAGCCATAGTAGTCCGTGTAACCGGTTTAAGATAATACCGGCTGTCAGCACCGCTTGCCTCTGGCGACATAAGAAAACCTTAATGATCTTTAATACCTGCAGCTGTTAAACATTATCACATAGTTACCTATATGTCATTAGGCCCCTTCTTAAGCCGCCGTCTTAGATCACCCAATAATGTTTATTCTCCGGGTTATAATAAACCGGAAAATTTCCTTTATCTTTTTGTAGGCTTCAATTTACCCAATGGCACCCAAAGCTGTTAAACCTCCGGTTACCTGCAACTGGGTCCCATCCATTCTTACAAAGAGCAAACTGTCCGAGTTTGTAAAGTCTGGCCATCTGCCCAAGAAGGATGTCATGTCTTATCGTGCTCCTGACCCATCTGAAGAGAAACCTCAACCCAAGGAAGGGGAGGTGATCATTTTTACCGATCACATGAGCCGGGGATTTGCTCCTCCTGGTTCAAAATTCTATAGAGACGTTTTGCACTTTTTTGACTTAAGACCTCAAGACATCGGGCTCAATTCCGTGTCAAATATCTGCAACTTCCAAGTTTTTTGTGAGGTCTACCTTGGAGAAGAACCCAGCCTACCTTTGTTCAGGGAATTGTTCTATTTAAACCGGCAGAATGAGCGGGCCAACGGGCCCAGTCTGGAGCTTGGTGGCATATCGATTCAAAGGCAGAGAGACTTCCTGTTCCCTTATGCTGAATTGCCGAGTCATCCAAAGGACTGGAACCAGACATGGTTCTACTGCCAAGATACTTCTCCGGCCGGTGAAAACCCGCTGCCCGGCTTCCGTGCATTACGCCTTGAACCTACTCACCCGCTGTCGGATAAGTTGACTGCTGTTGAACGTCTGCCACTCACCCCCAAGATCAAGAAGATTAAAGCTCTTTTAGGGAACGGCTTAGATGGCATTGACCTGCTCCGAGTCTGGGTTGCTTGGAGAATAATTCTGTTAAACCGCCACCCCGGTTTAATGTGTAATTATTCAGGCGAGAAAGATGACCCTCAGGGTCATAGTCCTGACGACTTACCAGATGACGTAGTGGAAGCTACAACTCAGACTTTGTTAAAAGAGGGCACAGTGAACAGTAACGCTTTCGGCTTACTACCTTTTTGCAAGAAGAACCTGGCCTCTGCAGTAAATTTCCAGCCGTCGGGTTATTTTTTATCATGTCATACTGTATTCTTACGCATAACCCTTTATACCCTTTTGCAGGCACATGATATCTTCTGGAAAATCCAATATGATCATGACGCGGCCAAGAAAGCCAGGGCGGCCAAGAGAGCCGAAAGGAAAACTGCCAAGCCCACCACTTCAAGGAAAAGGAAGCCAAGCGCTTCTGAGCTGTTTCAGCTTGATGATACTGATGATAACGAGGAAGAGGTAACTTTTTAATTTCCCTTTCTCCTTTATCACTACCTTACTGATATTAACCTTCTTTCAGGAAGACACGGGTAACAGCCAACCCGTCGAGGAAGAGGTAATTATAATCTCCTCCGACTCCGAGCTTCAGCCGCATCAAAAAATTCGAAGAGTAACCCGGAAAGTAAGATTTTCACACCCTTTGGCTTACCAAGATCTGACTTTCTTTTGAAGCAACAGCAATTTGAAAATCGGAGGCAGACCCGGACCAGTAAGGATGCAGAGCTATCCTCCGGCTTGCCTGACACAACCCGGAAGCGTCGGACTGAGGTTATCTCCAACTTAGACCCTTTTTTACCTTTGGCGGGTCTAATCCGTCAACCTCTCAATTCCTCTGACTCCAATTACCAGGATACCTCTCCTTCATCCGGCGAGTCCGTGCAATCAAACATGCCGGCTTTTAAGACTGCCCCTGGGTAATATCAATTTATTCACCTTATGTTTTTCTTTCTTCATGTTTCTTTACTTATTTCTCTGCTTTGCCCACAGCGTGCAGGTTAAGCCCAGGAAGAAAAACAAGAAGGATAAACCGGCCCAAACCCCTGTGGTGACTGAATCGGAACAGGGTATAGCTGCTCCTGACTCTTCCACTCATCAACCGCCGCCTGAGCTGGCTCAAGACATTGCAGAACCAACTTCTGACCCGCCTGCTGAAGATATTCCTGATGATTCTGTTAACCCGGAGGCACCTAGCACAGTCAAAGCGGCTGACCCAGAAGTGGAATTTCTCAAGGCTCAATTCGTTGAGCCGGCCAGGCCCACCGTCCTTGCCAAATGCTCGGCTAAAGAGGAGCTGCTAGAATGCCGTAAAGCCAAGATGGATATCACCGACTATACTCATTTGAGTATTGGAGAGATCGTCTCAGGCTATATCAACCAGGTGCAAAGCAGCCGTGACCTGGAAATTTACATGGTGAAGCAAATATAGCAAAAATCTGAGGTATGACCTATGCTTCCTTACTTCCAGTCATACTTATTGTACCAGCCCCCAAGTCTATTGCTTATGAATTAATATGCTGTAGACTTAGAAAAATTGTTAGAGTTGCTTGCCCGGCTTAAAGAAAAATATTTAAGCCGGATGTAACACAATACCTTTAACTTGCGATACACATTATCCCCCAAGTGCCAAGTATCTTTGCCTGCAAAGTATTTGGGACTTAATATCCAGGACCAGCTTAATAATTTAGAAAGCTTCGGCATACATTAGCCCCCAAGTGTCAAGTATCTTTGCTTGCAAAGTGCTTGGGACTTAATATTATTTACCATAATCTTGACTACTATCTGGTGCAATGCAGGCCACCATAAGTCAATTTGAATCGGAGATTGCTGACCTGAAGAACCGCCTGGCAGCCCAGGAGATTGAAATTCAAAAGGCCAACTCCAAATTTGAATTCAGCATCTCTGAACAAGAGAAGCTGAAGACAAATTTTGAGTCGGAGAAGAAAATTTGGACTGACGAAAAGGCTGGACTGGTGACCCGGGCCGAGACAGCAGAGGCATCGCTGGCAAACGCAACAGCGGAACTGACCGGCTTACAACGCCAGATATCCCGGATGGTCTCAGCAATCTTTGGTAAGTTATCTTAAGCAAGCATTAAATATTGTAAATATTCCTTCAATTGTTACCTGAGGTTTACCTTATACTTACCAATACAGGCCCCAGGAGCACAAACCTCAAGCAGAATACGCTGATCAAATTGAAGGCGGTGTATACTCTAGTAGAGCAACTGTACATCGGGTCATAATGTGCCTTGGCCGTTGTAGCCTTATCAAATGATGTGCCCTACCTCTTGCAAGATGTGTTACAACGGCTTGCTGTACTTCCTCGGCGGATTCAAGAGTTGAGACGGGCCCAAGAAAGAGCCGGAGCAATAGCCGCTTTGAGTCGGGCCAAAGCCTGGATACCAGAGCTAGACCCGGCCGACATTGCTCTTGGGTATCCAAGTTTAAAGGAGGATGGCACTCCATTTGATGAAAAGGATTTCACCACCTGCGTGAGGGATATACGCCCTGTGGCCACTCAAATTGGAAACGACACTGACCTCACCAAGTGTCAGCCAGGCTATGACAAGGAGAATCGGAGAATCCCCATGACGCATTATGACGATGTCAGCTTGATCCCTCCAATCCGTAAGCACACCTTTGCCCTTGAAGTTGACCCAGCCGGTTTAATAGATGATGAAGCTGAGTTTGAGGCCTTGAGTGGCATTGATTGGGCCTCATCATCCTTCGAGGACAAAGCAGCCGGCGGAGAGGCGGAGAAGGATAACCCGGAAGCTTCAAGTCAACCCCAAGAGTAAATTGCCAGGCGCCACCTGCTTATGTCGTTGTAGAAAAACAATGCCGCATCATTCAGACTCGGGGAGTCTTGTAACAGAGTAGAAAATACTTTGAGTTTTGCTATGCCTTTGCGCACGCTTATGGCCCTTATTACTTGCATGAGCTGCCGTTACTATGCACTTTGTAGTTTATATGAATCTGTTATGTCTTTTGCAGAAATGTCCTGCATTGCCCTGTGATGCTTACGGCTGCCTTTCCGGCTTATATAAGCCAACCCCTGAGGGTAAGTTTAACTCCTGAAAATAGGCACATAAAAGTTCACGTGGTACTTAACAACCTGATGTAACCAATATTAATCCTGGAGGATTGCAATGTATTCCATTGTATTTTCAAGAGGGTCGCAAGATATCCAATGTTGATACTTGTAAAATATGATGAACAAAATTCAAGGGTTTCTGATTCGAATACGATCAGTGAACCGTTCCAAAGGGGTTGAGCTAAGATTCGGATACGATCTGTTGGCCCCCAATGGTTGTGGCGATGCCGATCAAGTGGGTATCAACAACTATGTTCTCTTTGGTTCGAATACGACCTATGTTCGAACAGGAAGCCCCCAAATGACCATAAGAGTTGTTTAATGATGCTGATTCGAATACGATCCACGTCATACCCAAAGGGGTTAAGTTATGATTCAAATATGATCAAGAAGCCCCCAAGTGGGTTTGGCAGTATGCCGATCAAGTGGGTATCGACATCTATGTTCTCTTTGGTTCGAATACGACCTATGTTTGAACAGGAAGCCCCCAAGTGATCACGGCTAGATTCAGATATGATCATAAGCCAGACCAAAGGAAAGCCAGATTCACATATGATCCGCTTCTCCTTGGTTATCTCCACCACCTGACAAAGAAAACCCATAAACCTTTTTTGGGAGTGGAAAAAAGGACAGAGGTCCTGCTTTATTGCTTTATGTAATATACATAGTATAAGTATATACACATTAGAGCCGATGGCTCAAGTATAATAAGGCCGAAGATGAGCGATATTCCACGATCGACGGGTCTCCTCCTCCGACTTACGTGAGCCTTTGTGCTCCCGAACGTCGATAAGGTAGTATGATCCGTTGTTCAAATTCTTGCTGACCACAAGGGGTCCTTCCCAATGAGGGGATAGCTTGTGCATGTCAGATTGATCCTGGATGAGTCGGAGCACTAAGTCGCCTTCCTGAAAGGTTCTAGACTTAACCCGGCGGCTGTGGTAGCGGCGCAGGTCTTGCTGGTAAATCGCCGAGCGGGCTATTGCCAAGTCTCTCTCTTCATTCAACAGGTCAAGTGCGTCTTGACGAGCTTTTTCATTGTCTTCCTCAACATAAGCCGCCACACGGGGTGAGTCATGACGGATGTCACTTGGCAGGACCGCCTCTGCTCCATACACCATAAAGAAAGGCGTGTAACCCGTAGATTTGTTAGGTGTAGTATTGATGCTCCAAAGTACAGAAGGTAACTCCTCCACCCAACAACCCGGCGTCCGCTGCAAGGGGACCAAGAGCCGGGGCTTGATACCCCTCAAGATTTCTTGATTAGCTCATTCTGCTTGACCATTGGATTGAGGGTGAGCCATAGCTGAAACGTCAAGCCGGATATGCTCTCTTTGACAGAACTCTTCCATAGCTCCTTTGGAAGGTTAGTGCCATTATCAGTTATAATGCTGTGTGGAAAACCAATGCGAAAAATCACCTTTTTCATAAACTGGACCACCGTGGCTGCATCACACTTATTGACTGGCTCCGCCTCCACCCACTTTGTGAACTTGTCAACCGCCACCAAGAGGTGCGTCTTTTTATCCTTAGACCTTTTGAAAGGCCCGACCATATCAAGCCCCCAGACTGCAAACAGCCAAGTAATTGGAATCATCCTCAATTCTTGAGCCGGCACATGGGCTCGTCGTGAGAATTTCTGACATCCGTCACATTTACTGACCAGGTCTTCTGCATCAGCGTGAGCCGCAGCCAATAAAACCCATGACGGAAAGCTTTGGCCACAAGAGATTTTGAGCCGGCGTGATGACCACAATCGCCTTCATGAATCTCATGAAGGATCTCCTGACCCTCTGTAGGTGACACGCAGCGTTGAAATGCTCCAGTGACGCTGCAGTGATGTAACTCGCCATTGACAATTGTCATGGACTTGGACCGCCAGACGATTTGTCTTGCCAAGGTCTCATCTTCAGGCAACTCTCCCCGGGTCATGTAAGCCAAATAAGGCACTGTCCAATCCGGGATAACGTGGAGAGCCGCCACCAGCTGTGCTTCCGGGTCTGGTATTGCCAGATCTTCCTCTGTAGGTAACTTAACAGAAGGATTATGCAAAACATCCAGAAAGGTGTTAGGCGGCACCGACTTACGCTGAGACCCCAGCCGGCTTAAGGCATCAGCCGCCTCGTTCTTCCTTCGATCAATGTGTTCCACCACATAACCCTTGAAATGTCCAGCCACAGCATCCACTTCACGACGGTAAGCCGCCATAAGGGGATCTTTAGAGTCCCACTTGCCTGACACCTGTTGAGCCACAAGGTCTGAGTCTCCCAAGCATCTTACCCGGCTCAAGTTCATCTCCTTGGCCATCCGGAGACCATGGAGTAGGGCCTCGTACTCAGCTGCATTGTTAGTACAAGGAAACATAAGCCGGAGCACATAACAAAATTTGTCACCTCGAGGGGAAGTTAACACGACTCCAGCCCCCGAGCCTTCCAACTGTCTGGACCCATCAAAGTGAACAGTCCAATAAGTGTTATCGGGCTTCTCCTCAGGTGCCCGTAGCTCGGTCCAGTCGTTAATGAAATCCACCAAAGCTTGAGACTTAATGGCAGTGCGTGGTATGTACTGCAGACCATGAGGCCCGAGCTCAATGGCCCACTTGGCGACTCGTCCTGTAGCCTCTCTGTTCTGAATAATGTCTCCCAAGGGGGCAGAACTTACCACAGTGATAGGGTGACCTTGGAAGTATTGCTTCAGCTTCTGGCTTGCCATGAACACCCCGTAAACAAGTTTCTGCCAATGAGGATATCTCTGTTTTGACTCGATGAGTACCTCACTGACATAATAAACCGGCCGTTGAACCGGATGTTCCTTACCAGCCTCCTTGCGCTCTACCACAATTGCCACACTGACGACTCGTGAATTAGCAGCCACATATAATAGCAAAGTCTCTTTGTCAATGGGAGCTGCAAGAACTGGCGGCTCAGATAACTGCCTCTTCAAATCCTCAAAAGCAGCATTAGCAGCATTACTCCAGACAAAGGTGTCTGCCTTCTTCATCAGTTGGTACAGCGGTAGGGCCTTCTCACCTAACCGGCTTATAAACCGGCTTAAAGCGGCAACACGACCCACCAGTCGCTGAACATCATTGATACATGCCGGTTTATCCAAAGAAGTGATTGCCTTAATCTTCTCCGGATTAGCCTCGATGCCCCTGTTTGAGACCAAGAATCCCAAAAGCTTGCCTGCAGGCACACCAAATACACACTTCTCCGAGTTAAGCATCATTTTGTAAACCCGGAGATTGTCAAAGGTTTCTCTGAGATCAGATATCAAGGTTTCCGCCTCTCTGGATTTCACCACTATGTCATCCACATAAGCATGAACATTGCTCCCAATCTGATTGTGGAGACAATTCTGTACACACCATTGATAAGTCGCCTGGGCACTCTTGAGCCCAAAAGGCATAGACACATAGCAGAAGGCTCCAAATGGAGTGATGAAAGCCATCTTCTCCTGGTCCTTAACTGCCATCTTGATCTGATGATAACCAGAGTAAGCGTCCAAAAAACTCAAACGCGCACAACCCGTCGTAGCATCGATGATTTGATCAATACGGGGGAGAGCGAAAGGATCAGTCGGACAAGCCTTATTTAAGTCCATGTAATCCACACACATCCGCCAGGTGCCATTTTTCTTGAGCATGAGAACTGGGTTAGCCAACCACTCCGGGTGAAAAACTTCGACAATGAACCCGACCGCCAAGAGCCGGGCGACCTCTTCTCCTATAGCTTTTCATCGTTCCTCATTGAATCGCCGCAGAAACTGCCTGACCGGCTTATACTTCAGATCAATATTAAGAGTGTGCTCAGCGAGTCCTCTCGGTACACCCGGCATGTCAGAAGGCTTCCATGCAAAGATGTCCCGGTTCTCACGGATGAACTCGATGAGCGCGCTTTCCTATTTAGGATCCAAGTTGGCACTGATGCTGAATTGCTTAGATGAATCGCCCGGAGTAAAATCAACAAGCTTAGTCTCTGCAGCCGATTTAAACTTCATGGCCGGGTCATGCTCCGTAGTCGGCTTCTTGAGGGAGGTCATATCCGCCGGGTCAACGTTATCTTGATAAAATTTGAGCTCCTCTGCTGCACAGACAGACTCGGCATAAGCCGCATCGCCTTCTTCGCACTCTAGGGCCACCTTTCGGCTTCCATGCATAGTGATGGTACCCTTGTAACCCGGCATCTTGAGCTGCAAATAAACATAACACGGCCGTGCCATGAACTTGGCATAAGCCGGCCGCCCGAACAAAGCGTGATATGGACTCTTGATTTTTACCACTTCAAAAGTTAACTTTTCCGCCCTAGAATCATGCTCGTCTCCAAAGGCCACCTCTAGCTCAATCTTACCCATAGGATACGCCGACTTACCAGGCACCACTCCATGGAAGACGCTGTTGGAAGTCTTTAAATTCTTGTCAGTTAAGCCCATGCGCCAAAAGGTCTCGTAATAGAGGATGTTGATGCTGCTACCTCCATCCATGAGCAACTTAGTAAATTTATAACCACCAACCTGCGGTGCCACTACCAAGGTCAGTTGACCCGGATTATCAACCCGGGGAGGGTGATCCTCCCTGCTCCAGGCAATAGGCTGTTCCGACCACCTCAAGTAACAAGGGACTGCTGGCTCGACAGAATTCACCGCCCTCCTATGAACGTTCTGATCACGTTTACACAAACTTGTGGTGAACACGTGATACTGCCCACTGTTTAGCTGTTTTGGATGGCTCTAATAACCCGACTGCTGCTGCTGCTAACCTCCTTGACCAGACTGCTGTTGATTATAACCACCCTGGTTTCCCTGGAAACCGGATCCTGAACCGCCGCCCGGGCCATGAAAGCCGCCGCCTGGGCCTTGATTGCTATCAAACGTATTAGAATTCTTGAAAGCCTTCATGATTGCACAATCCTTCCATAAATGAGTCGCTGGTCGTTCCCGGGTGCCGTGTTTCGGGCAGGGCTCATTGAGTAGTTGCTCAAGAGACGGACCTGACCCGCCAAACCGAGGGGGTGGCTTTCCTTTGCGCTTCTGATTGTTACCCTGTGCATTGGCCACAAATTCCGGGTTACCGTCCGCCTTACGCTTATTGCCTCCTTCACTCGCTGGGTTATGCTGCTGATCCTTTCCATTACCGTTCTTCTTTCCCTTCCCTGTCTTTTCCTCATCAGACGCGGGATCCTTGGTACTATCAGAATCGGCATACTTGACTAAAGCCGCCATCAGCGTCCCCATATCGTTGCAATCATGCTTAAGGCGCCCCAGTTTCTGTCTCAGAGGCTCAAAGCAGCAATTCTTCTCCAGCATGAGAACTGCTGAGCCGGCGTCCATCTTGTCAGACGAATGTATTATATCTTTGACCCGGCGCACCCAATGAGTCGTGGATTCACCTTCCTCCTGCTTACAATTTGTCAGGTCCACAATCGACATAGACTTCTTGCAAGTGTCCTTGAAGTTCTGGATGAAGTGGGCCTTTAGCTCCGCCCATGAACCAATGGAATTGGGTGGCAAACCCTTTAACCAAGAACGGGTCGTTCCGTCCAACATCGTGGTGAAGTATTTAGCCATCTCTTCATCACTAACCTCCAGCAGCTCCATGGCCATCTCGTAACTTTCAATCCACGCCCCAGGCTGTAAATCAGCCATATAATTCGGCACCTTTCGAGGTCCCTTGAAATCCTTGGGCAGACGTACATTACGTAGAGCCGGTACCAAACAAGGAACTCCTCCGGTTCTAGTAGCAACACCCGCCTCAATGGAAGTCGTCGGGTAAGCCGGTGAGTCCTGTTGGGCTGCTAGCTGAGCCGCTAGCTGAGTCGCCCGCTCGTCCTCCTGACGTATCCGATCCTGAACTGGGTTATACCCGCTGGGCTGGTTCCGGCGCTGAGCGCTACTTGACAAGGCCTCTGACTCCATGTGTCTACTGTAACTCGGGCTCCGGTTTTGATGAGGCGGAGCTAACTAGGGCGGAGGAGTTGAGTGAATCCTGTCCCGGCTGTAGGAGTAGGTCTCTTGCTGAGCCAGGGCTGTTTGGACAAGTTCCCTGATCTTCCGGGTTTCCACCGCTATCGGATCATCACCATCTACTGGGAGAGCCGCCAAACATGCGGATGCTGCGATTAAGTTCTCCATGGGGTTGGAGAAGTGACCCTGTGGTATTGGTACGTAATGGGGCGGTGCCATATTGCCGTGAAGAGGCGCCGTCACCGGAGGCTGGACTGGCCCTCCCGCTTCGAATGCCATAAACTGATTTGCACCTGGCGGGTTACTTGGGCCGGCCCCGGGTGTAGCAAAGAGATTCCGAGGATCATAAATCTGAGGTAAACGGGACTGAGTTTTCTGATGTCTCCTCCTCATTACCTCATTAGATGTGTTCAAGCTCAACGTGAGCTGTAAGGCCTCTGCCTGAAGTTGCTGCGCCCGTACGTCCAAAGCCGCCCGCTCTGTTGCTAATCTAGCATCTTCAGCTGCTAAGGTTTCCTTGGCCTGGGCGATCTCATCGCGAACCTGTGCCACCTCTGCCTCATGCTCAGATTTGTTCGCAGGGACGACTATAACAGTTAACAAGGCCATAAGCTTATCCATGAGATCCATCAGCACCTGAGCCGGTGAGCGCACAAGGCCTCCTGCCCCGGCTGCTCCTAACCCGGACGTTATCGCCGCTGAGGCCGTAGAATTTTGGCCGGGTTGAGTACCAGCCATGAAGACTCTTGCCCAGTTTGGCGACTCTGAGGGGTCCGGAATAGTGCTGCCATCAAAACAGCCCCCAAGCACACCATCTTGAACTTGATACAGCGAATCTGTTGAGCCGGCAGACGAATCACCGTCAGAGAGGACGGCCGGCTCACCATCACCTTCAGATTCTTCAGGAAGTTCACCTCCATGGATGCAACCCACAAAGGCACGCTTCATGACGGGTTGAGCTCGGGCGGGTTTCGCATGCTGAGCCATCTCGACGAGGTCGGTGCAGCTGTCTGGCTCAGGGCCCGGCTCACCAATCCAGCCGATGAAGACGTGAATTCCGCCAAAGGGGACCCGGTACCCGTACTCAATTGAGCCGGTGTCGGGGCTCCAGCCTTCGTCGTCGATGTAGATCTTGCTGCGACGACTCTTGGTCATCCGGCCAACTGCGTATCCCTTGAGCCCTTCGAAGCTGCCCTTCAAGAACTCAAATCCACCGTGCGCTGGCCCCACGGTGGGCGCCAACTGTCGTGGAATTGTCGTGGCAGATGTCCTTTTGCAAGGACTTAGTCATGGAGCCATCACAACTAGGAAGCTTAAAGGGGTTAATCGGGACAAGGACACGCGAGGTTTATACTAGTTCAGCCCCTTACGGTGAAGGAAGGCCTACGTCTAGTTGGGTTGGAATTGCTTGAGGTTTCGATGACCAGGGAGCGAGATACGCTATGCCTGGCTCTCGATTAGTTGTTACTTGCCCTAAGCCGCTGGCGGGTCGTCCCCTTATATACACGGGTTGACGCCCTGCGGTATACAGAGTCCCGGCCGGCTCATAAACAGTGTCCGGCTCGGCGACTAGTTACTTCTACCTTACAGTACAAGTTATACCATCATGGCGGTTTATCTTTACGGGCCTTAGAGTCACCCGTGGGCCTTTAAACCTTTTAGTGAACCGCCATCTTCATGCCTTGGTCTTGGGCTTCTGATGAACCTCTATTTGTGTAACCCGGCCCCTCCTGGATGGCTTACACAAATATTCATATCCCCAACAGTTCAGGATCTGCCTTTTGAGGACATCACATAGTGTCTGATTCCCTTTGAGACTTTTGTACATCCCTGTTTCAAGTAGTGTCTTCAACCTAGCATTCTCATCAGCAATAGCAGTGGTATCCTCCGTAGAGGGGTTAGTTACCACATCAACAGTTGAAGATATTGTAGTAGTAATAGCAGCGGAACATTCAGCAACAGAGGTAGCGTTATCACGCTCAATGCATTTAAGACATGGTGGTTCAAATCCTTCCTGAGCGGAACTGATCTGTTTGGCGCGAAGTGACACATTTTCCTTTTGAAGATCTTCATGAGCCGCTCTCAATTTCTCAAGATCTTGCTTCCTTTGAAGATAATCATAGGAAAGCCTTTCATGAGTTGTTGAGAGCGTTTCATGACGACTTTCAAGTTCCTCATACTTAACATGAAGATTTTTTATGTCTTCAATTAAGGACTGAGAACGAGTCATTTCAGCGTCTAACAGATCATCGCTTTTGTCTAACAGTTTTTGAATATGTTCATAGCTTTCTGTTGTTCAGTTGCAATTTTAGCAAGTGTTTTGTAGCTGGGTTTGGAATCACAATGAGAGTCATCTTCACTAGATGTTTGATAGTGAGTAGTGCGTGTGTTTACCTTGGCACCGCGTGCCATGAAGCAGTAGGTAGGAGTGGAGTAGTCCTTGTCATTTGCATCGGTGTCGGTGATGAAGTCGTTGTCTTCAGTGTTGAAGATGGACTTGGCAACGTATGCTGTAGCCAGACTCGCAACGCCAGAATCGGACTCCTCTTCAGACTCCACCTCCGCCTCCTCAGAAGTGGACTCCTCCTGTGAATCCATTTCCTTGCCAACAAAACGCACGTGCCTTGCCAGATGAGCTCTTCTTGTGTGATGAAGACTTGGAGGAAGACTTGGAAGAAGACTTTGAGTATTTCTTCTTCTTCTTGTCGTCAGAGTCATACTCCTTGCTCTTTTTCTTCTTGTTGTTCTCATTGTCCCACTGCGGACACTCAGAGATGTAGTGGCCAGGTTTCTTGCACTTGTGGCATGATCTTTTCTTGTAGTCATGAGCAGAAGCTTCATCATTCCTTGAGCTTGACCGTGAAGACTTTCTGAAGCCATTCTTCTTGGTGAATTTTTGGAACTTCTTCACAAGCATAGCAAGCTCCTTTCCAATGTCTTCAGGATCATCAGAACTGCTGTCAGATTCTTCTTCAGATGTGGAGACAGCTTTTGCCTTCAAGGCACGAGTTCGTCCATAGTTGGGACCGTAGATGTCTCTTTTCTCAGAAAGCTGAAACTCGTGTGTGTTGAGCCTTTCAAGTATGTCAGATGGATCGAGTGTCTTGAAGTCAGGACGTTCTTGAATCAACAGGGCTAGGGTGTCAAACGAGCTGTCAAGTGATCTCAGGAGTGTCTTGACGACTTCATGCTTGGTGATCTCAGTGGCGCCAAGAGCTTGAAGCTCATTTGTGATGTCAGTGAGTCGATCAAACATGAGCTGGATATTCTCATTGTCATTTCTCTTGAAGCGGTTGAAGAGGTTGCGAAGGACACTGATTCTCTGATCTCTCTGGGTTGAGATGCCTTCATTGACCTTGGAGAGCCAGTCCCAGACTAGATTAGATGTTTCCAAAGCACTTACACGACCATACTGTCCTTTGGTTAGATGACCACAGATGATGTTCTTGGCAGTGGAGTCCAGTTGAACGAACTTCTTGACATCTGCAGCGGTGACACCTTCACCAGCCATGGGAATGCCATTCTTGACGACATACTATCGGATTTCGGGTTCCGGTGGACCCTTAAGGTTCGAACACTGGGGTGCGCGCGGAGATTACGCCTTCTACCTCCCCGTCTCGCAAAGATCTAAACTACTAAAAGAACTGCACAAGGGACGAAAGATTTATACTGGTCCGGGCCACCGTTGTGGTGTAATACCCTACTCCAGTGTGTGGTTGGTGGATTGCCTCCTGGGGCTGATGATGATGAACAATACAAGGAAGAACAGCCTCGCGAGGGTCTGTTCTTGGCTGGGGCGATGAACTGCTAGGCGGAGTTCAGTCACCCTTCTCTCTCTCTCACTCTGGTTTCGATCCCCTCTCTCTTTTTCCGCCCCCTTGCTCTGTGGGCGGCTGGTCCTATTTATAGAGGCCCTGGTCCTCTTCCCAAATATCGAGCGGGAAGGGAGCCAACAATGGAGGGCTAATTTGAAGGGGGACAGCAAGCATCAACTATCCTGTCAAAAGCAGTCTTCGCCTGCGCTAAGCTCTGGTGATGACGCCGTCCTGGGCTCCATGGTGACCTCCATCTCGTAGTCCTCCTGGTCTTGGTCTCGTTGCACCGAAATGGCAACCATTGCCTGATGCCTCGGTACTCCGCGGCTGCGCTTGCCCCCTTTGCACCAAAGAGGAAAGAAGGACGCTGCGCGCGCTGGCGCCCACCTGGCGCCCTGAGTCGTCATGGCTTGCGTCACGGGCACCTTGCGAGGTGCCCCGCCTTGATCTCTCCGCCTCCTCGCAAGCCAGCCTGACGAGGCCGTGCCTGAGGAAGCTCCGTGTCGTCTGCCTCACGAGGCTTGGCCCCTCGCGAGGGTCTTGAGTCTTGTGTTGATGAAGATGGGCCATGCTGGGCCTCCTTTGAGCCACGCCGTAGGCAGGCAAGTCTGGGGACCCCCGTTCCCAGAACACCGACAGTAGCCCCCGGGCCCAAGGCGCGCTCGGACTTGGCCGTGCCAAGAGGCGAAAGGGCAAGGGCGAAGCGCCGCGGGCCCTAATAGCTTGCGGCCTCTGGCGCCGCGTGGCGGTTGATGGGACGTGGGCGTCTCCACTTCCCCATGATGCCTCGGTGATCGCGCGAGTTGGACAAGTCCCTGCATGCAGATCGTGTCATGATTACCTGTGATCGTGGAGGCCGGCGGTTGGCCTTCATAGGCTATAAGTATGGGACCGCGCGCGCCCTTCCAGTCCATTCCCCCTTGCTTCTCCTTCTTCTTCATGGCCCCATCGAAGAGATTCTCAGCCACCGAGAAGGGGAAGGCTTGCCGGGTTGAGCCCACCTCTGCCCCACCCAAGCGTGGCAGAGGGCGCCCTCGCAAGCATCCTGTGGCCACCGCGGTGGCTCCCCGCGGCCGTGGTGGTGATCTTCAGCACGGCGACGGGCGGGTTGCTGCAGCCGGGGGGTGCGCCCCGGCTGCGCGTCCCCCAAGGCCGCGCGTTCGTGCCGTTGAAGCGCTACCGGAGTTCGTCGTGTGGTCGGCGGAGCCGGCCAGCACCCGACTCCCGCTTCCTCGCTTCCTCCTGGGTGAGCTCCTGGCCGGCGCCCCGGGCGGCCTCTGGCTCCAGGCCGACGGCTGCTGCAGCCAGGCTTCATGGGTTTCCCTGGAGGTCTCCGCGGCCGGGAGTCTGTCCCTAGCCCACGATTAGCAGACGTTTGCCCGTGCGCATGGCCTGGGCTGCCGGTGCACCGTACACTTCAAGTTCGACGGTGACGCCACCCTCTACGTGAGGGTGTTTGGGGAAGATGGTCGCCGCGTGGGGTGCTGCCGCGAGGGTGACGACCGCGGCTAGGAACCCAGCTCCGGTGATGATGGAGGGAGCAGCGCTCGCGCGGCGGGCGGCGCTCGGAGTTCCTCAAGCTTCTCTGGTTCTTCTTCAGACGGCGACTCCTCCTGCGGCGGCCGTGATTAGCCGCCGCGCCCTGGTGAGGCGCGAGAGAAAGTCCGCCTGAGCTCCAGAGGCAGCTCGTGCCTTCCTCGCGGGCCGGTGTGAGGCGAGCCGCGCCGGATTTGTTCTTCCTTTCCCCTTTTCCCTGTGTAACAAAGACAATAGTGCGGAGCCCCGCGGGGGCGTGTTTCGTTTATTGCTGTTAATCATCGTTTGCTTTCGTTACCGTTCCTTCCGGCTATGTGCCTGAGCGTGGATAGTTCCCGACCCCGGCCATGGGGGGCGACCGACCCAGGCCCCTTGTCTGTGTCGCAATGCCCGTGGGGCACGGACTGGAGGGTTGCTCCTGTAAGGGGCCCGGGTCACGAAATCTTTGAACGACTAGGATAGGAACGCTCGCGAGGGCACTCAGCTGCCCCCCTCGCGAGGCCTTGCGCAAGAGAAATCGAGGCAAGGGAGCGAAAATCCGAAGAACCGCAAGCCAAAGACGGCAACAACTTCAATAGAACTTCAAATGAGAAGGAACTAGCCAACTGCGGAAAGTAAATGAAAAGCCGCGTCCGGCACCTATTCTAGTCTTCGACGTCTTCTCACCAGCGCGGAGCTAAGTGCTGCCACTGGGCGTGGGAGGGAGCCCCAGGGCCTGAGGCTGGTGCTCCTGAGACTCCGGGGCGTGTACAGCCCCAACTCATTATTACGTGAGAGTGTCACGGGCGGCGAGCTTCAGAGCTTCACAGGCATTGGCCTTCTTCACAGGCTCCGGGCCTTTTCCAAAATGCGATAGCTTCACAGGCACTCGCCTTGCTTCACAGGCTCCGGGCCTTTTCCAAAACGCGATAGCTTCACAGGCACTCGCCTTGCTTCACAGGCTCCGGGCCTTTTCCAAAACGCGATAGCTTCACAGGCACTCGCCTTGCTTCACAGGCTCCGGGCCTTTTCCAAAACGCGATAGCTTCACAGGCACTCGCCTTGCTTCACAGGCTCCGGGCCTTTTCCAAAACGCGATAGCTTCACAGGCATCGCCTTGCCTTCACAGGCTCTCCGGGCCTTTTCCAAAACGCGATAGCTTCACAGGCACTCGCCTTGCTTCACAGGCTCCGGGCTTCCAAAACGCTGATAGCTTCACAGGCACTCGCCTTGCTTCACAGGCTCCGGGCCTTTTCAGGGGTAGAACCTCCGGAGGTGCTGGATGTTCCATGCATTCTGGACCGGCACTCCCTCTGAGTCTCCAAGCGCGCGGAGCCGGGCCTGGAAACATGAACAACTTGAACGGCCTCCCACATGGAGAGAGCTTGTGCAGTCCCTCCCTGGAGAGAACCCGCCTGAGCACGAGGTCTCCTACCTCAAGAGTCCTGGGGCGGATGTTGCGGCAGTGATATCGCCGCAGCGCTTGCTGATACCTCGCCGCTCGCAGCGCGGCCTCCCGGCGACGTTCCTCCCCCAACACGAGGTCCATCCCCCGCATGGCGTCCTGCTGCGCCTCGTCGAACGCCAGGACCCGCGCGGAGCGACGTCTGACCTCGTGAGGGAGGACCGCTTCCGCTCCGTAGACCAGGAAGAATGGGGTCTCTCCAGTCGGTTTGGTCGCGGTGGTGCGGATGGACCACAGCACGGACTGAAGCTCGTCGTACCAACCTCTGCCACAGGCCTCCAGCTTCTTCTTGAACGTCCTGGTCTTGAGGCCCCTCAGGACCTCCGCGTTGGCTCGCTCGGCCTGGCCGTTGCTTCGGGGGTGCGCCACTGAGGCGTAGCATATCTGCGTTCCAAGGTTAGCACAGTATGTTTTGAAGAGGTTACTGGTGAACTGCGAACCGTTGTCTGTGATGATGCGATTCGGCACCCCGAACCGGCTTACGATGCCCTTGATGAACTTGACCGCGGAGCCCGCAGGGATGGCGGGACAGCCTCCACTTCAGCCCACTTGGTGAATTGTCCACGGCAACGTAGAGGTAGCGTAGCCCCCTGGCGCCCGAGGAAACGGGCCCAAGATGTCCAGCCCCCAGACTGCGAATGGCCACGAAAGGGGGATAGTCTGCAAGCCTCCTGCTGGCTGATGGATCTGCTTGGCGTGGAACTGGCAGGCTTCACAAGCTTTCACTAGTTCCACGGCGTCATTGAGCGCGGTGGGCCAATAAAACCCACTGCGGAACGCCTTGCCGACGAGGGTCCGCGATGACGAATGATGTCCGCAGTCTCCGCCGTGTATATCTTCCAGTAGTCCTTCCCTTGCCTCCCTGGAGATGCAGCGCAGCGATACATCATTTGGTCGCTTCCGATAGAGCTCTCCGTCTCTAATGCAGTATGCCGTGGCGTGGCGTGCCACTCGCTCCGCCTCCTCCTCCTACTCCGGTAAGGCCGGTAAGGTCCATTGCGTCAAGTAGCTCCGGAGCTCCGTGATCCAACATCCCTCCGAGGTTCCATCGCCAGGAGCAGGCGCGCTACTGAGGCCGGGCCACAGGTCGGAGCTCCTGAGGCAGGTGGCTGGGGGAGCTCCTCCAAGGGCTGAGCCGTGTTTGACAGTGACGGCAGAGCTGAGGGCTTGAAGAGCCGCTCCTCGAAAATGCTAGGCTCCTGGGGTAACTGCCTGGACGCGCGTTTGGCGATATCGTCGGCCTCCTGATTGGTGCCACGGGGCACATGCTGCAACTCCAACCCCCAGAATTGCTTCTCCATCCTGCGGACTTCCACAAGGTAGGCTTCCATGTGCTCATCCTTCGGCTCGTACACCTTGTTGGAGAAGTTGACAAGGAGCTGCGAATCGCCCTTGATGGTCAGGCGTTTCACTCCCAGGGAGGTTGCGGCCTTCAAGCCGGCTATTAAACGTTTGTACTCCGCTATGTTGTTGGAGACCTTTTCGCCTTGCTGGAAACAGAGTTGCACGGCGTAGTAGAGCTTGTGCTGTGTGGGTGATATAAGCACCGCCCCAGCTCTAGCGCCATGCCTGGAGAACGCCCCGTCGAAGTACATGACCCAACCTTCTGGTGCCTCGCTTCCCGGGGATAGGGACCGATCCTCATCGGCCTTGAGTCCTGGCGCCTCCGTCCACTCTGCCACAAAATCTGCCAGCGCTGCTCCCTTGATGACTCTGGTCGTGCTGAATTCGAGCTAAAACGCTTGCAGCTCTATGTTCCACTCAGCGACCCTTCCAGCTGAATTAGGGCTCCTAAGCACTCTCTCCAGGGGGTATGACGAGACGACCTTGATGGGGTGACCCTGAAAATAGTGTCGTAGCTTGCGCGAAGTCACCAGTAGCGCGAGGAGGAGTTTCTGAGGCATAGGGTACCGTGCCCCTGCATCCCGCAGTACCGTGCTGACGAAGTACACTGGGTGCTCAACAAGGCAGGGTGCGTCGGTGCTGGTGGCTCCTTCCGAAGACCGTGGCGCCTCTTGAAGCAATGAGGCCTCCTGAGACTGGCCGTTTGGAAGAGGGGCTTCTTCCGCCTCTGGTGCGTCCCTCTGCGGCGGCTGATCCTCCTCAGCTGCGGTGGTGGTTTCTGTAGGCCTTCCTTGTTCCTGTTCTGCCTTGGCCTGGGCTGCCATCATGGTTTTGACTCGGCGCTCCTCTCTGACTGCCACCAAGGCTGCGCTGGCGGAGTAAGGAGTGGCGGCGAGGAAAAGCACCAGGGGCTCCTGAGGGCGTGGTGCCACCATGATAGGTGGGCTGCTCAGGTATCTCTTGAGATCCTGGAATGCCCTGTCGGCCTCTTCAGTCCACTCGAAGGGCCCCTTTTTCTTCATTAGCTGGAAGAAGGGCAGGGCTCGCTCTCCTAACTTGGAGATGAAGCGCCCTAGCGCGGTCATGCGCCCCGTGAGCTTCTGCATTTCTCTGAGGGTCTTTGGCGGGCTCATGTCTTCCACCGCCTTGACCTTCTCTGGGTTAGCCTCTATGCCCCGGTGGGACACGAGGAAACCCAAGAGCTTGCCCGTGGGGACTCCGAACACACACTTCTCTGGGTTGAGCCGTAAGTTCACTGCGTTGAGGCTCGCGAAGGTTTCCTCCAGATCCTGTATCAAGGTCCCAGCCTCCCGAGACTTTACCACGATGTCATCGACGTAAGCTTCAACATTCTTCCCGAGCTGCGGGTCCAAGGTGATGTGCATCAGCCGCTGGAAGGTCGCCCCTGCGTTACGCAACCCGAATGGCATGCACGTGTAGCAGTATACCCCACACGGGGTCAGGAAGGCCGTCTTCTCGACGTCTTCTACCGCCATCTTGATCTGGTGATACCCAGAGAAGGCATCCAGGAAGCACAACAGGTCGCATTCCGCAGTGGAATCGACGATCTGGTCGATGCGGGGGAGCGGGAACGGATCTTGCGAGCATGCTTTCTTGAGGTTGGTGAAGTCGACACACATACGCTCCTTCCCTCCCTTCTTTGGCACAACGACAGGGTAAGCCAACCAATCTGGGTATCGGACCTCGCGGATGACCCCAGCGGCCTCTAATTTGTGGGTCTCCTAGACGATGAAGGCCTGCTTTTCTGTGGACTGCCGCCTGGCCTTCTGCTTCACAGGGCGCACGTTGGGGCACACGTTGAGGTGGTGCTCGATTACACTTCTGGGGATCCCTGCCAACTGGTCCGGCTCCCAAGCGAACACCTTCTTGTTTGCGCGCAGGAACCTGACCAGGGCCTCCTCCTGCTCGGGTTTGAGGTGGGAGCCTATGGTAAAAGTGGCGTTGGTGGACCCATCCTCATCGACGGGTATCTGCTTGGTTTCCGCCTTGTCTTGGGTGAACAACTGCTTCTTCTTGGCGGGCGCAGCCCCCTTGGCCTCGGGGGTCTCCGAGTCAGCGTGCTGTGCCGACGCCGCCGTCTTGAAGGCGAGTTTGAGCGCCCGCAACGTGTCCCTGGTGTCCCCATGCACAGTGAGGATGCCGTTGCTCCCGGGCATCTTCATGAGGTTGTACGCCGGGTGCGTCATAGCCATAAATTGGGCCAGTGCTGGGTAGCCAAGGATGGCGTTGTAGGGGAGGCCGATGGGGGCGATGTCGAAGTCGACCAGCTCCATGTGGAAGTTATCGTAGGTGCCGAAGGTCACTGGGAGCCGGATCTGCCCCAAGGAACTGGACGGCTTGCCCCCGACGGCTGAGAAGGGCCGGCTGGGTCGCAGCCATTCCAGAGGTATGTGGAGGAGGTTGAAGGCCTCGACCGAGAGCACGTTGAGGCCCGCACCGCCATCAACGAGGGTCCTAGTGATGGCCACCTGGCAGATGGTGCGAGTGCACAACATGGGGAGTGCGCCCGAGCTGGCCGAGTTGGAGGGGTGGTCCTCCGAACTGAAGGTCAGGCCGATCTCAGGCGCCGTCCGATCCGGGGGAGCCCCCTGCCGCATGGAAGCGGCGATGACCCGGCGGATGAACGGCTTGACGTGATGACTTGTGGGCGGCGCCTGCGAGCCGCCCAGGAGGGCCGCGACGACCGGGGGTGTTGGTCTAGTGCGATGGGACGGCGCAGGAGAGCCCCCTGCGGCGCGGACGAGCTCGGCGACGCGGTCGAGCCACTCTTCATAGACGTTGTCGACGGGGCGGTAACGCAGGAGCTCGTTTGCCGCGAGGAGCGCAGCTTGAGCCTCCAAGGGTGCGTGGGGCGCGTGGGACGAAGAACCAACCGGTGCGAGCGATGGAGTAGCGGTGTGGCCGCCTTGCCGCACGGACGGATGCTGGGACGGCGCTTGCTGCTCGCCCCCCGCCGGGCCGGTGGCGGCGTTGACGGCGGGCGACGGGGAACGACAAGGACAGCCGCCGACGGGTGCCATCTAGGCGACACGAGAAGCGAGCGGTGGACGACGAATTCCGGCGCACCCCTACCTGGCGCGCCAAATGTTGGATTTCGGGTTCCGGCGGACCCTTAAGGTTCGAACACTGGGGACCCTTCAGGTTCGAACACTGGGGTGCGCGCGGAGATTACGCCTTCTACCTCCCTGTCTCGCAAAGATCTAAACTACTAAAAGAACTGCACAAGGGACGCAAGATTTATACTGGTTCGGCCCACCGTTGTGGTGTAATACCCTACTCCAGTGTGTGGTTGGTGGATTGCCTCCTGGGGCTGATGATGATGAACAATACAAGGAAGAACAGCCTCGCGAGGGTCTGTTCTTGGCTGGGGCGATGAACTGCTAGGCGGAGTTCAGTCACCCTTCTCTCTCTCTCTCACTCTGGTTTCGATCCCCTCTCTCTTTTTCCGCCCCCTTGCTCTGTGGGTGGCTGGTCCTATTTATAGAGGCCCTGGTCCTCTTCCCAAATGTCGAGCGGGAAGAGACCCAACAATGGCGGGCTAATTTGAAGGGGGACAGCAAGCATCAACTATCCTGACAAAAGCAGTCTTCGCCTGCGCTAAGCTCTAGTGAGGACGCCGTCCTGGGCTCCATGGTGACCTCCATCTCGTAGTCCTCCTGGTCTTGGTCTCGTTGCACCAAAATGGCAACCTTTGCCTGATGCCTCGGTACTCCGCGGCTGCGCTTGCCCCCTTTGCACCAAAGAGGAAAGAAGGGCGCTGCGCGCGCTGGCGCCCGCCTGGCGCCCTGAGTCGTCATGGCTTGCGTCACGGGCACCTCGCGAGGTGCCCTGCCTTGATCTCTCCGCCTCCTCGCGAGCCAGCCTGACGAGGCCGTGCCTGAGGAAGCTCCGTGTCGTCCGCCTCACGAGGCTTGGCCCCTCGCGAGGGTCTTGAGTCTTGTGTTGATGAAGATGGGCCATGCTGGGCCTCCTTTGAGCCACGCCGCAGGCCGCAGGCAGGCTAGTCTGGGGACCCCCGCCCAGAACGCCGACACATACCATAGGTCGACATCAATGGCTTCGAGATGCATGCGCATCTTATTCTTCCAGTAGGGATATTCAGTTCCATCGAAGACGGGGCACACAGCAGAGACTTTAATTATCCCTGCAGTCGACATAGCTAAAACTCCAGGTGGTTAAACCGAATCACACAGAACAAGGGAGTACCTTGCTCTGATACCAATTGAAAGTGCGTTATATCGACTAGAGGGGGTGTGAATAGGCGATTTTTATGAGAGTCTTCAAAACGTGGAAGTTTCAAAGACAAACGATAGAAATAAACCTATTAGCATGCAGCGGAAGGTAGACTACACTAGGCAAACCATAGTCAAGTATTCAGTGAAGTGAAAGCACAATGACTAATAGCAGCTTGGTAGTAAGGATCAGGTAGGAAGATATTATGAAGCCAATCAGAGCAAGCAGTCACTCAGTGAAGACAAAAGATAATGCAATCATACAATGACTTCACAAAGACCAACAGTAAGTAAAGGGAAGGGAAGGATGAAACCAATGACTCGTTGAAGACAATGATTTGTTGGACCAGTTCCAGTTGCTGTGACAACTGTACGTCTGGTTAGGGCGGCTAGGTATTTAAACCTGAAGACACACAGTCCCGGACACCCAGTCCTGAACACGCAGCTCAGGACACCCGGTCCTCACCGTATTCCCCTTGAGCTAAGGTCACACAGACCTCGCCCAATCACTCTGGTAAGTCTTCAAGGTAGACTCCCAAACCTTCACAGACTTCGTTCACCGGCGATCTACAATGACTCTTGGATGCTCAAAACGCGACGCCTAACCGGCTGGAGGATTCACAGTCCTCAAGTGTAATAAGTCTTCAGATCACACAGACAGGAAGACTTAAGTGATGCCTAACACTCTTTGTCTCTGGGTGTTTAGGGCTTTATCCTCGCAAGGAATTCTATCTCAAAGGCTTCGAGGTGGGTTGCTCTCAAACGACAAAAGTTGTACTCTAACTCTAAGCAGCCAACCATTTATGGTTGTAGGGGGTGGGCTATTTATAGCCACTAGGCAACCCGACCTGATTTGTCCGAAATGACCCTGGGTCACTAAGGAACTGACACGTGTTCGAACGGTCAGATTTCAAACACACACGGCAACTTTACTTGGGCTACAAGCAAAGTTGACTTGTCCAACTCTCGACAAGATTCCCTCTCATAGTCTTCACTCGAAGACATAGGATTTTGGTTAAGCATCACTTCAGTCATTCTGACTGGTTCTCTTGGACCCCACTTAACAGTACGGTGGTTCCTATGACTCAATAAAAAGAAAAAGAACTACGAAAGATCTAAATCTTCGCGCTCTATAGTCTTCATGCGATGTATTCTCTTGTCATAGTCTTCAATGTGAATGTCTTTACATACCGCCTTTGACTTCAATGTCTTCATACATTTTTAGGGGTCATCTCTGGTAGGAAAACCGAATCAATGAGGGACTTCTACCTATGTTATCCTGCAATTCTCACAAACACATTAGTCCCTCAACTAGGTTTGTCGTCAATACTCCAAAACCAACTAGGGGTGGCACTAGATGCACTTACACCATACCGAGCTCCTGGCAAGTTATGCCGAAGTGTATGTTTGAAACAACCATAGGGGCAAAACTTGGTCCTTTAGAAAAGAATGGATTATTTTTACTGGGATCTTGAGTGATGTGCCAATCATGTATAAAGACAACAAAGCCGCAACCCCGGCTATTTAATATGCCAGGGGTCGAAGGGGGAGGAAAAAGGCACTTTACAGGCTCGAAATAGAGAGTGCGGTCTACAAAAAGTAATTTTGGACCTCGTGTCGCACGTCTGCGCCGCCTGTCCCCGGTGAAGGGACTCCTTGACGGGAATAGCCCCTTAGGTGGATCCGAACTCTGATGGAGTCAGTTTATATGTTTGTCCTTTGCGTCACCTGTGTTTAAGAGAAAAGAAAGAAAAAGGAAAGTAGATAAAAAATGTTACTGCAATGCTTGCAGGCTTGTCCGTATTGTGCCTCCGCCAATGCCCATGGTATCTTGAGTGCGTAGTGATATATGTGTGGTACAAATTTTGCGGATATATGAAGTGGGCGGCGGAAGCCGAACTGCTATTTCTGCTCCATGATTGATCGATCCTCGGGGAGGCATTGCTTCTGACCCCCGGTATTTGGTTGGTGAACCCTTCCGTCGTACCTATCGCCTGGCGGCCCCCTCCCCTTGTGTTCGGCGTTGAGCTTGCTGGCCTGCTTGAAGACCCAACAGCTTCTGTTGGTATGATTAGCTGGTTTATCGGGGTGTCCATGAATCTGGCAGGGTCAGTCCAATATCCTGTCTAGGTTGGATGGTCCGTCTCAGTTCGCCTTGAATGGTTTTTCCGTTAACCGGGTTTGGGATTGCTGAATTCGGCGTTGACTGCTATGTCGCGTGATCTACCATTATCATTGCGACTGTTGTGTTTGCTTTGTCGTGGCTTGCCATTGCTATCTCGGATTTTGGAGGTGCCCGAGTCATTGGAGCTGTTGCTTCTACGAGCGAGCCAACTGTCTTCTCCCGTGCAAAAGCGAGTCATTAGAGCGGTAAGGGCTGTCATGGATTTAGGTCCTTCTTGACCAAGGTGGCGTGCAAGCCATTCATCCCGGACGCTGTGTTTGAAGGCCGCAAGCGCTTCTGCATCCGGACAGTCGACGATTTGGTTCTTTTTAACTAAGAACCTAGTCCAGAGCTTCCTGGCTGACTCTCCGGGCTGCTGGACAATGTGACTTAAGTCATCGGCGTACGGTGGCCGGACATATGTTCCTTGGAAGTTGTCATGAAATGCATCCTCCAAATCTTCCCAGCTGTTGATAGAATTTTCCGGCAGATTGTTTAACTAGTGCCGAGATGGTCCTTTGAGTTTTAGTGGTAGGTATTTGATGGCATGAACGTCATCTCTGCGAGCCATGTGGATATGGAGGAGGAAGTCCTCGATCCATACCGCGGGATCCGTTGTTCCATCGTATGATTCGATATTCATGGGTTTAACCCATCTGGGGATTCATGCTCCATTACTTCGTCTGTGAAGCAAAGCGGGTGTGCGGCGCCACTATATTGGGCCACACTACGACGTACCTCCGACCGAGTCCAATTGCAGTTTTTGGCCCGGGCGTGGCTAGGTTTGTCACGTCCGAATAGATAGCCGTCGCCGTGTGTCGAGGCACGTCCTCGTGATCCATAGATTGATCTGGTATGCCCCGCTCTATTGTTTCGGTCCTGCCGGAGGTCATATTTGTGACCGAGAGCTATTTTATCTTTGCCTTTATAATGAGGCGGGGCAGGCTAGTGTTCAGCTTGAGTTGCCGCTTTATCCCGGCCACGTGGTATTCTGTCAGCCCCATTGCGTGATGGTGGTATGAGCTCTAGCACCTCATCGTCGAACTGAGGTAGTAATTTGCACTTCGGGTAACTTTTGGTTGGGCGCTTAGGGACGTATTCTTCGGCTGCTAGGACATCAGTCCATCTATCATTTAGCAGATCTTGATCAGCTTGAAGTTTCAGCTGCTTCTTTTTCAGGCTTCTTGCAGTGACCATTAGCTGGCGCTTGAAGTGCTCCTGCTCGAGAGGTTCCTCAGGCACGATGAAATCCTCATCGCCGAGGCTCTCCTCATCCTCGGAGAGCGGAAGATAATTACTGTCCTCTGAGTCTTTGTGTATGCCATGTTCATCAGGGCTATCGTGCCCATCCTCCCATTCATTCTGTTCGGATGTTGCCCCAACAGGGTGTTCGTTGTCTTTGGCATCATCTGGAGTATTATTTTCTCCGGTGCCGGTGTTGCTGTCTTTTGCACGGTGTGACGTAGAGTGGCGCCACTGACGCCGGTGTCTAGGCTGTGTTCCAGGAGGTTTATCCTTAACTGGATCTTCTTTGTCATCGTCGTGAGGTTCTTTAGGTGTATCCACCATGTATACGTTGTACGAAGAAGTGGCCGTCCAGCATCCGATGGCCGGCGGGTTTTGGCCATGTTCGTCCTCCACATCGTCGTCCATACCATTGATGTCTTCGGAGCCGTAATCGAGCATGTCGGTTAAGTCATTGACAGTGGCTATGAAGTGGGTGGCGGGTGGGGAGCGAAATTCTCCATCGTCAGCCCCTAGTTCGAACCGGATATAGTTCGGTTGCGGGTCCTTCTCCAAGGACAGGTTTTTTAATGAGTTTAGCATGTCGCCCAAAGTCAAGTGCTGGAAGATGTCTGGGGCGCTGAACTCGAAGATCTATAAGCGATCAAGTTCGGCGTCCACGAGCTCACGTGGCTAGGAACTTACGGCCGGAGACGAGTCCGGAGTTTCAGTGACAAAAACGTCATGAGAGGTTAAGTCTATGTGCGGCTCCAACGCCGTGGAATCTGTGGCCTCCGTGGTGGGGTTGATCCTCCCGTCCTTGGATGGCATAGTCTGCTCCGACTCTAAGGCCAGAGCGGTTACAGGGGCGATCTCCTGGATGCGGTCTGACGACAAATTTAGGTCATCATCATCGGGGTGACCGGGGGTGGCAGCCGCGGTCTCGAATCCGGCGAAGATCAAGTCTCCACAAATGTCTGCAACGTAGTTCAAGCTTCCAAATCTGACCTGATGGCCAGGGGCATAGCTATTGATCTTCTCCAGGTGTCCAAACGAGTTGGCCTGCAGTGCGAAGCCGCCCAACACAAAGATCTATCCGGGGAGGAAAGTTTCTCCTTGGACAGCTTCACTATCGACGATTGAAGGGGCCATCGAACCTTTGGTCGACGGCATAGTGGCACTCTCAATGAAAGCACCAATGTCGGTGTCAAAACCGGTGGATCTCGGGTAGGGGGTCCCGAACTGTGCGTCTAAGGTCGATGGTAACAAGAGACAAGGGACATTATGTTTACCCAGGTTCCGGCCCTCTCTACGGAGGTAATACCCTACGTCCTGCTTGATTGATATTGATGAATACAAGTATTACAAGAGTTGATCTACCTCAAGATCGTAATGGCTAAACCCTAGAGGTCTAGCTTATATGGCTATGATCATGAATTCTCTCGCTCTCCGGACTAAGTCCTTAGGTTTATATAGGCACCGGGAGGATCTAGGGTTACACAAGGTTGGTTACAAAGAAAGGAATCTACATATCCGGTAGCCAAGCTTGACTTCCACGCCAAGGAGATTCCCATCCGGACACGGGTGCAGTCTTCGGTCTTCGTATCTTCATAGCCCATCAGTCCGGCCCATGGCTAACAGGCCGGACGCTCGAGGACCCCTTAGCCCAGGACTCCCTCACCCTTCAAGGCCTTGTGAACCTTGTAAAGTATATCAAACTCCTCCTTGAGTCTAGCAAGATCAACCCCAAGTTTGGCCTTCTCGGAATTGAGCACACGAGATACAACAAGAGAATGATCAAGACCTTTCTTTAATTTGGCATGATCATCGTTGTGTGACTCCTCAAGAGCCAAACGATGACCATGCTCTTCCTCAACCTCATTAGAGAGATCCGATATCTCATCAGCATAGTCACGACTATGCCCCTCCATCTTAGAGATGGTGTCTTTGTGAGCCTCGATCATGTCATTGGTTCACCAAGTTGTTCCGAGAGAGCAACAAAGTGCTTCTTGGATTTACCCTTGAGCTTGCTCATAAAAGACTCAAATTCATTTTCTTCCTCATTAGACCCCTCACTTTCATCAATGCAATCCGTCAAAGAGGGATTAGTGGCAATGGTGGTTTTGATGTTGGGGGTTACCTTGTTGGTGGCTTTGGCCATGAGGCACTTGGCGGTAATGTTCTCGTTGGGTGAGTCAAAGAGGGACACCCGAGGAGTTGTTGCAATGGCAACAGAGGCCATGGACGTCTCACCGTCTTCTTCATCATCATCCTAATTGTACTCTTCTTGTGCCGCCAACCTTCTTCGTGAAGTTGTTCTTGTTAGGGAAGGACTTGGCCTTGTCTTTTCGGATAAGCTTGCCACCATTATCTTCCCTCTTCTCGTATGGGCACTCCGCAACAAAGTGGCTTACATTGCCACAATTATAGCATGTCCTCACACATTGCTTGCCCTTGGTGCCACTTGAGTTATTCCGGTTGAAGTTGGGCGTTGAGTTCTTCTTGCTCCAAAATTGCCTTGAAGCAAGAGCCATGTGCTCATGATAAGCATATTTTGTATCTTCGGGGTTACTCTCCTCTTCTTCCTCTTCATCCTATTCTTCCACACTAGCCTTGGCCTTCAAGGCAAGGTTGGGCTTCTTGGTGCGTTGAGAACGCAACACCGCATTGTCGGCGGTCTTGTCCAAGATCCTCATTGCCACAAACTCATCCAACACTTCACTTGAGGACAAGGTGTGGAAGTCTGGCCTTTGACAGATGACGGAGGACATGGCCTTATGATAAGGCATCATGGCCTTGAGAAACTTGCACTTGATCCAATTTTCATCCGTATCCTTGCTCCCATGATCTCGGAGTGAGACCGCGAGAGTGGTTAATCTCCGGTAAAGCTCGCGAGGTTCTTCATCTTCATTCATTAAAAACTCATCGGCTTCGTCTTGCACCACTTCATAGTTGGAGCGTTGAATGCTTGCACTTCCCTTGTAAAGGGAAACAACATGTTGCCATGCTTCCTTGGCCATGGTGAAAGGTCAGAGATGCACAATATCTTCGGGAGGGATGGCCTCTTGGAGAATGCAAAGAGCAGACTCGTTGAATTGATGATCCGTGGCTTCTCTAGGTGTGAAGTTGCTTGGGTCATGCGGGTAGAAACCTTGCTCAATAATTCTCCAAAGGTTAGTAGAACTATGAAATAAATGACATTTAAAGAGATAGACCCAAGAGGCAAAATCCTCATTTTCACAAGCTTAGGAGGAGGGCCAATATGATTCAAATGAGTGGAGGGAGCCAGTCCTCCGTAAGTAAGGGGTGGTTCAACATGGACAAAGATGTCGTTTCCACTTTTACCACTAGACAAAGGAACTTGGTCACTAGTAGCCTCCCCCTTGTCAGAGTTAGCATCCGACACCTTGTTAGTGGGATCGACCACTTCCAACGGTGCGGTGGATCATTTAAGACCATCAAGAAAGTTCTTAAGCATGCCTTTGACCTCGGCCATCATGGAGGTTTTCAATGTGTCCAAGGCCACATTGAACTCCTCACGAGAGACTGAGGTTCCCCCATCGGTCGTAGACTATGCTGGAATTACACCGAGGTGCTCCTCCTCTCACAGTCTATGCTGGCAACCATACTCTTCAGACGGCAAAGTCCTTAATAAAGAGACGAGGCTCTGATACCAATTGAAATGATCAATATAGTTGACTAGAGGGGGTGAATAGGCAACTAACAATTTTTAGCTTTTCTTTACCAATTTAAACCTTGCATCAAAGTGGGTTTTCTAGATATGCAACTAACAATGATCGATATAGTTGACTAGAGGGAGCACAACCGGAACAACCGGGCAACCACCGCCCAAGTACCGCATCAAAACAGAACTGTGACCAGTTGTTGAGCCGTACCTGGCCGGTACAACCGCCGATCAACACCACAGAAAGTTTAAGCATGGGGCGGTACAACTGTCCGAGGGAAGTGGTACAATCGCTTGGGTATGCACTGGGATGTTCAACCCCAGGATATCACCCCTGGGGTAGTGGTTGGGTCGGTGCCAAGGGCCAGCGGTACAACCGCTCGAACAAGCGGTACAACCGCTCAGAGTGCACAACAACAGTTCAAAAGAAGGGGAGCTCTCTCTCTCTCT
The DNA here is from genome assembly GCF_003073215.2 of Triticum urartu. NCBI lineage: Eukaryota > Viridiplantae > Streptophyta > Magnoliopsida > Poales > Poaceae > Triticum > Triticum urartu. The sequence goes on from NC_053023.1 coordinate 628,576,312, forward strand.
AATAAGAAATGGAAGGCAAAGGTGGGTGAGGAAAAAGTGTACGTGCAATGATTCACCCAACGTCTTCTGATGTGGATTCCCTCTTAATAGTACGGGTTTCCTACAACCAAAGCGATAAACACGTAGACAAACACCGTCTTTGATCTTTTCCTTCGAGAGAGAATAACTAATCGATGCAAGCCTAATCACCGAGAACCTGAAGCACTTAACACAAGATTAGACACCAAAGAGTTGTCATCGTCATCCAAAACACATAGAGAAATTACCTTACACCTTGTGTTCTATCAAACGTCACAACATAACTGGGTGATTATAAAGATGCTATACAGGTATCTCCGAAGGTGTTTGTTGAGTTTGGCATAGATTGAGATTAGGATTTGTCACTCCGAGTATCGTAGAGGTATCTCTAGGCACTCTCAGTAATACACATCGTAAGCTTGCAAGCAAACGACTAAGGAGATAGTCATGAGGTGATGTATTACAAAACGAGTAAAGAGACTTGCCGGTAACGAGATTGAACTAGGTATCAAGATACCGACGATCGAATCTCGGGGAAGTAACATACCGATGGACAAAGGGAATTATGTATGTTGTCATAAAGTTCAACCGATAAAAGATCTTCGTGGAATATGTAGGAATAAATATGGGCATCCAGGTCCCGCTATTGGTTATTGACCAGAGAGGTGTCTCGGTCATGACTACATAATTCCTGAACCCGCAGGGTCGCACGCTTAACGTGCGTTGACGCTAGAGTAGTATTGGGATATTTGATGAGTGGTAACAAAATGTTGTTCGAAGTCCCAGATGAGATCATGTAAATCACGAGAAGTCTCAGAATGGTCAAGAGGTAAAGATTTATATATGGGAAGTCATATTTTGGGTTCCAAAAAAAGTGCAGTTTTTTGGTATTGTGTCGGGAAACTTCTAGAAGGTTTCGAAGGATTCCGGAGGTCCACAAGTGGGTTCACCACGACCCAAGGGCTGGCATGGGCTGTGGGGAGGTGCCCTGGCCTTATTGGTCTAGGTGCACCAAGTCCTCAAAAGCCCATGTGGCTAGGGAAGGAAAAAAAGGAAGGAGTCCTAGTAGGAATAGGATAGGACTTGGAGTCCAAGTCCTCTCCCCCCTTAGTTGCGCCCTAGGGCTTGAAGGGTTGTTTCCCACGCCACTCCACCTATATATAGAGGGGAGGGCCTCCCCAAGAGGACACACCAAGCCCTTGGCACCACTCTCTCTCCCATTACTCCGTAGTTCCACCGCCTTGTCCCGGCGACGCTTAGCGAAGCGCTATCGGTACTCCACCACCACCATCACCACCGCATCATCATGTTGGTTGTGATCCCATCTACTTCTCCTCTCTCTCTTGCTGGGTCAAGAAGGAGGAGACGTCACCAAGCCGTATGTGTGCTCAACTCGGAGGTACCGTCCGTTCGGCACTAGATCGGTTGGATCGTGATCGGGTCATGAAGAGTACGACTACATCAACCGTGTTGTTAAATGTTTCTGCATACAGTCTACGAGGGTACGTAGACACACTCTCCCCTGTCGTTACTATGCATCTCCATGGATAGATCTTGCGTGTGCATAGAAATTCTTTCGTTTTCCATGCAACATCTCCCAACAGTGGCATCATGAGCCAGGTCTATGCATAGATGATATGCATGAGTAGAACACAAAGGTTCATGGGCGGTGATAGTCATACTGCTTACCACCAACGTTTTATTTTGATTCGGCAGTACTGTGGGATGAAGCGGCCTGGACTAACCTTACATGTCAACACACATGAGACCGGTTCCACCGACTGACATGCAACTAGTTTTTGCATAAAGGTGGCTGGCGGGTGTCTATTTCTCCTACTTTAGTTGAATCGAATTTGACTATAGTCGGTCCTTGAAGAAGGTTAAAACAGCAAACTTGACGAATCACCGTTGTGGTTTTTGCCGTAGGTAAGAGCGGTTCTTGCTAGAAATCCATAGCAGCCACGTAAAACTTTCAACAACAAAGTAGAGGACGTCAAACTTGTTTTTGCATGGTATGTTGTGATGTGATATGGTCACAACATGATGTCATATACGTTATTGTATGAGATGATCATGTTTTTTTAAGATATCTGACAACCGCTAGGAGCCTTATGGTTGTCTCTTTATTGTATGAAATGCAAACACCATGTAATTACTTTACTTTATCACTATGCGTTAGCGATAGTTGTAGAAGCAATAGTTGGCGAGATGACCACGACACTATGATGGAGATCAAGGTGTCGAGCCGGTGACGGCGGAGATCATGTCGATGCTTTGGAGATGGACATCAAAAGCACAAGATGATGATGGCCATATCAGGTCACATATTTTAATTGCATGTGATGTTTATCTTTATGCATCTTATTTTTCTTAGAACGACGGTAGCATTATAAGATGACCCCTTCACTAAATTTCAAGGTAAAAGTGTTCTCCCAGAGTATGCACCGTTGCTACAGTTCTTCGTTTCGAGACACCACGTGATGATCGGGTGTGATAGACTCTACGTTCACATACAACGGGTGTAAGACAGTGTTACACATTCAGAATACTTGGGTTAAACTTGACGAGCCTAGCATGTATAGACATGGCCTCGGAACATTGGAGACCAAAAGGTCGGACGTGAATCATATAGTAGATATGATCAACATAGAGATGTTCACCATTGATGACTACCGCATCTCACGTGATGATCGGACATGGGTTAGTTGATTTGGATCATGTATCACTTAGATGACTTGAGGGATGTCTATTTAAGTGGGAGTTCATTAGTAATTTGATTAATTGAACTTAATTTATCATTAACTTAGTCTTGATAGTTTTTGCATATCTATGTTGTAGATTAATAGCTCGCGATATAGCTCCTATATATTTTTTGATATGTTCTGAGAGAAAACTAAGTTGAAAGATGATAGTAGCAATGATGCGGACTGGGTCCGTGATCTGTGGATTATCCTCATTACTACACAGAAGAATTGTGTCCTTGATGCACCGCTAGGTGACAGACCTATTGCAGCAGTAGAAGTAGACGTTATGAACATTTGACAAGCTCGGTATGATGACTACTTGATAGTTTAATGCTCCATGCTTTACGCCTTAGAACTGGGACTTCAAAACCGTTTTGAATGCCACACAGCATATGAGATGTTCCAAGAGCTGAAATTGGTATTTCAGACTCATGCCTGTGTCTAGAGGTATGAGACCTTTGACAAGTACTTTGCCTACAAGATGGAGGAGAATAGCTCAGCCAGTGAGCATGTACTCAGAATGTCTGGGTACTACAATCGCTTGAATCAAGTGGGAGTTAATCTTTGAGATAAGATAGTGATTGATAGATTTCTCTAGTCACTATCACCAAGCTACTAGAACTACTTGATGAACTATAATATGCAAGGGATGACAAAAATGATTCCCAAGCTCTTCGCGATGCTGAAATCGGCGAAGGTAAAAATCAAGAAATAGCATCAAGTGTTGATGGTTAACAAGACCACTAGTTTCAAGAAAATGGGTAAGGGAAAGAAAGGGAACTTCAAGAAGAATGGCAAGCAAGTTGCCACTTCCGTGAAGAAGCCCAAAGATGGACCAAAGCCTGAAATTGAGTGCTTCTACTGCGAAGGAAATGGTCACTGGAAGTAGAACTACCCCAAACATTAGGCGAATAAGAAGGATGGCAAAGTGAACAAAGGTATATTTGATATACATGTTATTGATGTGTATTTTACTAGTGTTCGAAGTAATCCCTGGGTATTTGATACTGGTTCAGTTGCTAAGATTAGTAACTAGAAAAAGGAGTTGCAGAGACTAGTTAAAAGCGAGGTGACGATGTGTGTTGGAAATGATTCCATGGTTGATATAACCACCATCGCACACTCCCTCTACCTTCGGGAATAGTGTTGAACCAAAATAAATGTTATTTGGTGTTTGCGTTGAGCATGAATATGATTAGATCATGTTTATTGTAATACGTTTATTCATTTAAGTCAGAGAATAATTGTTGTTCTGTTTACATGAATAAAACCTTCTATGGTCATACACCCAATGTGAATGGTTTATTGAATCTCGATCGTAGTGATACACATATTCATAATATTGATGCCAAAAGATGCAAAGTTGATAATGATATTGCAACATACTTGTGGCACTGCCGTTTAGGTCATATTGGTGTAAAGCGCATGAAGAAACTCCATTCTCCGAAACAAAGGAGCAAGCAAATGAATTATTGGAAATAATACATACCAATGTATGCAGTCCGATGAGTGTTGAGGCACGCGGTGGGTATCGTTATTTTCTGACCTTCACAGATGATTTAAGTAGAAATGGGTATATTTGCTTAATGAAACACAAGTCTCAAACATTTTAAAAGTTCAAAGAATTTCAGAGAGAAGTGGAGAATCATCGTAACAAGAAAATAAAGTTTCTACAATCTGATCACGGAGGCGAATACTTGAGTTACGAGTTTGGCCTTCATTTAAAACAATGTGGAATAGTTTCAGAACTCAGGCCACCTGGAACACGACAACGTAATGGTGTGTCTGAACATCATAACCGTACTTTATAGATATAATGCAATCTATGATGTCCATTACCGATTTGCCACTATCGTTTTGGGGTTATGCATTAGAGAAAACTGCATTCACGTTAAATAGGGCACCATCTAAATCCATTGAGACAACGCCGTATGAACTATGGTTTGGCAAGAAACCTAAGCTAATGTTTCTTAAAGTTTGGGGTTGCGACACTTATGTCAAAAGGCTTCAGCCTCATAAGCACGAACCCAAATCGGAGAAGTGCGTCTTCATAGGATACCCTAAGGAAGAAATTGGGTACACCTTCTACCACAAATCCAAAGGCAAGATCTTTGTTGCCAAGAATGGATCCTTTCTAGGAAAGGAGTTTCTCTCGAAATAAGTGAGTGGGAGGAAAGTAGAACTTGATGAGGTAGTTGTACCTTCTCTAATTTTGGAAAGTAGCTCATCAGAGAAATCCGTTCCCGTGATGCCTACACCAACTAGAGACGAAGCTAATGATGATGATCATGAAACTTTAGATCAAGTTACTACTAAACCTCGTAGGTCAACCAGAGCACGATCCGCACCATAGTGGTACGGTAATCCTGTTCTAGAAGTCATGTTGCTAGACCATGGCGAACCTACGAACTATAAAGAAGCTATGATGAGCCCAGGCTCCGATAAATGGCTTGAGGCCATGAAATCTGAGATAGGATCCATGTATGAGAACAAAGTGTGGACTTTGGTGGACTTGCCCGATGATCGGGGAGCCATAGAGAATAGATGGATCTTCAAGAAGAAAACTGGTGTTGATGGTAATGTTAGTGTCTACAAAGCTCGACTTGTCGTGAAAGGTTTTCGATAAGTTCAAGGAGTTGACTACGATGAGACTTTCTCACCCGTAGCGATGCTTAAGTCTGTCTGAATCATGTTAGCAATTTCCGCATTTTATGATTATGAAATCTAGCAAATGGACATGAAAACTGCATTCCTTAATGGATTTCTTAAAGAAAAGTTGAATATGATGCAACCAGAAGGTTTTGTTGATCCTAAAGGTGCCAACAAAGTTTGCAAGCTCCAGCGATCCATCTATGGACTTGTGCAAGCATCTCGGAGTTGGAATATACACTTTAATGAGGTGACCAAAGCATATGGTTTTATATAGACTTAGGGAGAAGCCTGTATTTACAAGAAAGTGAGTGGGAGCTCTCTAGCATTTCTAATATTATATGTAGATGAGATATTGTTGATTGGAAATGATGTAGAATTTCTGGATAGCATAAAAGGATACTTGAATAAGAGTTATTCAATGAAAGACCTTGGTAAAGCTGCATATATATTGGGCATCAAGATCTATAGAGATAGATCAAGACGCTTGATAGGACTTTCACAAAGCACATACCTTGATAAAGTTTTGAAGAAGTTCAAAATGGATCAGTCAAAGAAAATGTTCTTGCCTGTATTACAAGGTGTGAAGTTGAGTAAGACTCAAAACCCGACCACAGCAGAATATAGAGAGAGAATGAAAGTCATTCCCTATGCCTCGATTATAGGTTCTATAAAGTATGCCTTGCTGTGTACCATACCTATTGTGTGCCTTGCCATGAGTTTGGCAAGGGGGTACAATAGTGATCCAGGAGTAGATCACTGGACAGGGGGTTAATCTCAATGGCTCGCTGATCATCGGGCAAGTCTATCAAAGTCCATACTTTGTTCTCATATGTGGATCCCATCTCAAATTTCATGGCCTCAAGCCATTTCACAGAATTTGGGCTCATCATCGCTTCCTGATACATCTCCAAAGTATTCATGCCATGTTTACAATAGTTTTATATGATTTTGGTATGATTTGATTAGAACTAACCCGGACTGACGTTGTTTTCAGCAGAACTACTGTGGTGTTGTTTTTGTGCAGAAATAAAAGTTCTCGGAATGCGATGAAAATCAATGGAGAATTTTTCTGGAAAATATAAAAAATACTGGAACAAAAATCTACCAGAGGGGAGTCCCATGGGCCCCATGAGGGTGGGGGGCGCGCCCACCCCCCTGGGCGCTCCCCTGGGCCTCGTGGACTACCCGTGGGCCTCCCTGACTTGTTCTCAACGCCAATCTCTCCTATAAATACCCAAACCTCCAGAAATTAATCTAGATCGGAAGTTCCGCTGCCGCGAGCCTCTGTAGCCACGAGAAATCAATCTAGGCCCTCTCTGGCACCCTGCCGGAGGGGCCCATCATCACCAGAGGCTATGGAGGAGGATCCCGAAGGGGCCATCATCACCATGAAGGCAAAGATCCAGAGGGAGAATCTCTCCCCATCCAGGGGGAGGCCATGGAGGAGGAAGCACAAGGGGGAGAACCTCTCCTCCTCTCTCTCGGTGGCACCGGAGTGCCATCGGGAGGGGAATCATCGCAGCGGTGATCGTCTTCATCAACATCACCACCATCATCACCTTCCTCATCTCTTTTACGCGGTCCACTCTCCCGCACCTCACTGTAATCCCTACTTGAACATGGTGCTTTATGCCACATATTATGATCCAATGATGTGTTGCCATCCTATGATGCTTTGAGTAGATATCCTTTGTCTTTGGGTTGATTAATGATCTAGATTGGTACAAGTTGTATGTTTTATTTTGGTGCTGTCCTATTGTGCCCTCCGTGTCATGCAAGCGTGAGGGATTCCCACTGTAGGGTGTTGTAATACGTTCATGATTCGCTTATATTGGGTTGCTTGAGTGACAGAAGCATAAACCCGAGTAAGTGGGTTGTTGCGTATGGGATAAAGGGGACTTGATACTGTAATGCTATGGTTGGGTTTTACCTTAATGATCTTTAGTAGTTGCGGATGCTTGCTAGAGTTCCAATCATAAGTGCATATGATCCAAGAAGAGAAAGTATGTTAGCTTATGCCTCTCCCGCATATGAAATTGCAATGACGACTATCGGTCTTGTTAACGATTGCCTAAGACAATTCCGCACACCGATCCATCATTATTCCACACTCGCTATTTATAACATTTAGTAATATATTCTAAATTTTATGATAACAACACCTACTTCTATATTTTATCTCTCTGATACCATGCAAAGTTATCCTCTTCATACCCACAACGTAGTTTTATTTCTCGTTTCTAGTTGGAAGCAAATGTTCGGTGTACGTAGAGTCGTATCAGTGGCAGATAGGACTTGAGAGAATATTGATCTTACCTTTAGCTCCTTGTGGGTTCGACACTCCATACTTATCGCTTCCATCTTTGGGAATTGCTACGATGATTCCCTGCACTTGGGGATTATCAAGCTCTTTTCTGGCGCCGTTGCCGGGGAGCAATAGCGTGGGGTTGATATTCTTGTGTATGCTTGTTTGCTTTCTTAACTAAGTAGATTTTGTTTTTACTTTTTTGTTTCTGTTTAGTTGTGTGTGAAACATACAAAAAAAATTAAAAGAATGAAAATACAAAAAAGATTACTTGCCTCTCATACCTAAAAAGTTTTTTCATTAAGAGAAGTGATTGGAAGATTATGCATTGAAGAAATGAGGGTCGACCTTGAGCACTTGTGTTCATGATCATGGAAACAATGTAAAAAAATACATGGAATCTTCTCTGGTAATAATTATCCCCTTGTATATATCCATTGTATTATAAAAATAATGTGCCAAGCCTTGGTTTTAGGATGATTAGATTGCTTGCTTACTTTGTGCAGTACAAAAACAGAAACTTTGGCTGTAGCGCGCGATTTTACGTTTTTTACTGGAAAGTTAAATAGGTCTCAAAATTTTTTCACATTACTTCTGTACAAATTTTTTAAATTTTCATATGTTTTTAGAATTTTTTGGAGTTACAAAAGTTTACTAAACTTCCAGATTACTACAGACTGTCCTGTTTTTGACAGATTCTGTTTTCTATGAGTTGTTCGTTTATTTTGATGAATCTATGGGTAGTATCGGGGGGTATGAACCATGGTGAAGTTGGAATACAGTATATATAGTTCTAATATGGAATTTGAATAAGGTTGCAACAGTACCTAAAGGTAGTGATTTGCTTTATTACACTAACGGATCTCACAAAGTTTTTGTTAAAGTTTTGTGTGGATGAAGTGTTCGAAGAATGAGCAGTTACCGATGTGAGAAGAATAAAGAGAGGCAAGAGCTCAAGATTGGGGATTCCCAAGACACCCCAAGTAAATATTTCAAGAATACTCAAGCATCTAAGCTTGGGGATGCCCCGGTTGGCATCCCATCTTTCTTCTTCAACAATTATCGGTATACCTCGGTTTTTGTTTGGTTCACATAATTTGTGTCCTTTGTGTTTTTGTTTTTCCTTTAAATAACCATGCTAGTATGATATATCCCTTTATTAATTCATAGAATACTTCATGTGCTTCACTTATATCTTTTAAGTATGATCTTATAGAATTGCTCTTTGTGCTTCACTTAAATCTTTTGAGTATGGTTTTATAGAATGCTTCGTGTGCTTCACTTATATATTTTGAGCTTGGATATTGGTTAGTCTATATTAATTGTAGGATTCTCCATGAACTTAACTTATATCTTTTGAGAGTATGAATAATACTATCATCTAAAGTGGATTTATAAGAAGGTTGCTCCCACTATTCCGAATGAGAAGAATTTTGCTTATGTCAAGACTAGTAAAATTTGTATGCTTGTAGATCATGAACAGAATGCTTTATGTGCAGGTTATATTGTTGAAATAATTCATGATGATACTGAAAATTATTATTAGGGAGGAATACATGCTTGTAGGAGTTGCAATAATATCAAGTTTCCTCTCTATGTGCTTAAAGTTTTGAAGTTATACTTGTTTTGCCTTCCTATGCTAGTTGATTCTTGATGCCATAAATTGTGTGATCACAAAATCCCTAGGCATAGGAAGTGGGTTAGGATCAAATGTGCTAGTCATATTCTTCATGATTCTCTCTTTATGTTTCAATTCTTATATTTTATGTGAGCATCATTGAAATCATCATGCCTAGCTAAAAGGCATTAAAGAAAAGTGCTTGTTGGGAGACAACCCAATATTTAAACTTACTATTTTGGTGTGTTCTCATGATTAAGATACTGTATTAATCATGTATTATAGCTTTTGGTTCAATAAAATGCCAAGTAAGACCTTTGGGAAGACTTGGGTAAAAGTTAATGTGATCTTGCTGTAAAAAACATAAACTTTACGCTCACGAGATTAGCTATCATTTTTTACAGAAGAGTGCGATTGAGTTGATTATTTTTTCAGAAGATTACTAGACAAATTCCTCAAGTCCACCAATTTATTTCATAATTTTTGGAGTAGCAGAATTATGGTTGGTGTTCAGATCATTACAGGTTGTTCTGTTTCTGATAGATTCTGTTTTCATTGCATAGTTTGCTTGTTTTCTAGTTTCTATGGCTTATATTTCTCTATATAAATTGTACAAATGATATGGTACAGTAGGCATTGTGTGAGAACAATTATGAACCTTGTCTTTGACAGTACAAAAGTGAATGGTTTACTCTTTATCATACTAACCTATCTCATGAAGTTCCGTTAAGTTTTGTGTGATTGGATTTTTCAAGCTTTGAGTGAGGTATCGATATGAGGAGAATAAGGAGTGGAAAGACCCTAAGCTTGGGGATGCCCAAGGCACCCCAAGGTATTATTCAAGGAAGACTCAAGCACCTAAGCTTGCGGATGCCCCGGAAGGCATCCCCTCTTTTGTCTTCAAAACTATCGGTATACCTTACTCAGAGCTATATATTTATTCGCCACATGATATGTGTTTTTCTTGGATAGTGTTTTCAATTTTACTTGTTGTTTGAATAAAATCATTGGATCTGAAATCTTGAATGAAAAAGAATCCTCCCATGGCTAGTTAATTATTTGACTACTCAGTGTTCTTCACTTATATCTTTTTGGAGTAGTTTGTCATTTACTCACGTGTTTCACATATATCCTATGAGTAAATGGTTGAATGAATTGAATATCATAAATCTGAATTTATATATATTTCATATGCTTACAACATGGGGAATAATGAGTTCACACATAATAATTATAGGTAGTAAACTTATTGTAAGTTAGCAAACGCAGAATTGGTCACTTGAACAATTCATGAAAGAATATTGAAGGAAGAGAGATTTCACATATAAATATACTATCTTGGACATCTTTTGCAATTGTGAGCACTCATTAAAATATGACATGTTAAAAGGTCGATGTTGGACAAGGAAGACAACTTAATGGGTTATGTTTTCCTATATCTGAAACATTATATTGTCTTGGATCATCCAACATGTTGAGCTTGCCTTTCCCTCTCATGCTAGCCAAATTCTTTGCACCAAGTAGAGATACTACTTGTGCTTCCAAACATTCCTTGAACCAGTTTTTCCATGAGAGTCCACCATACCTACCTATGGATTGAGTAAGATCCTTCAAGTAAGTTGTCATCGGTGCATGCAATAAAAATTGCTCTCTAAATATGTATGATATATTAGTGTGAAGAAAATAAGCTTTATACAAACTTGTGATAGGGAAGAAATAATAGAGACTGGCTGCATAATAAAGGTCTTTATCACAAGAGGCAATATAAAGTGACGTTCTTTTGCATTAAGATTTTGTGCATTCAACCATAAAAGCGCATGACAACCTTTGCTTCCCTCTGCGAATGACATATATTTTGCTTTTACCTTCCACCCTTATACAAGAGTCATGGTGATCATCATCTTTCCCTTTTTACACTTTTTTCCTTTGGCAAGCACTTTGTGTTGGAGCGATCCGGATATATATATATATATATATCACTTGGATGTAGGTTTTCATAAATTATTATTGTTGACATTACCCTTCAGGTAAAAGGTTTGGAGGCGAAACTATAAGCCCCTATCTTTCTCTATGTCCGATTAAAACTTTGAACCCATAAGTATCACATGAGTGTTAGCAATTGTGAAAGATTAAATGATAGTTGATTATGTGGAGTTTGCTGAATCAAAGCTCTTACATAGACCCTTCCCGAAAATAAGATGAATTGCAATTGTTTGATGACTAAGAGCACGGTTTGTTAGTTTTCAAGAAAGTTTATGATCTATACTTTAACATGTGAATAGCTTGTTACTTGATCATGAGAAGTTTTATGAGTTGAGCTACTATTATGATATATAATGATGCTATTGTCGGATTTCGGGTTCCGGCAGACCCTTGAGGTTCGAACACTGGGGTGCGCGCGGAGATTTCGCATCCTACCTACCTGCACCCCTCTGCCTCGCTAAGATCTAAGCTATGGAAAGAACAGCACAAGAGACACAGGGTTATACTGGTTCGGGCCACCATTGTGGTGTAATACCCTACTCCAGTGTGTGGTGTGGTGGATTGCCTCTTGGGCTGATGATGATGAGAAATACAAGGAAGAACAGCCTCGCGAGGGTCTGTTCTTGGCTAGGGCGATGAACTGCTGGGAGGAGTTCAATCACCCTTCTCTCTCTCTCTCTCTGATCGATCTCCTCTCGATCCTGAACCTCCACCGTCCCCCCTACCCTGTGGGTGGTTGGTCCTATTTATAGGCAAAGGCCCTGGGCCTCTTCCCAAATATTGAGCGGGAAGGGCGCCAACAATTGGACATTTTGAAGGGGAATATCTGGTACACTTATCCTGACTAAAGTTGGTCCTCGCCTGCCAAAGACTCTGGTGGTGACGCTGGCTTGGTCTCCACAATGACTTCCTCCCTGCCGTTGGACTGGTCTTGGTCTCGTTGCACCGAAACGGGTGCCTTTGCTTGATGCTCTCGCTTGCGCTTGCTCCCTTTGCACCAAAGAGGAAAGTAGGACACTACGCGGCTGGCGCCCGCCTGGCGCCTTTGGTCGTCATGGCTTGCGTCACGGGCACCTCGTGAGGTACCCCGCCTTGATCTCTCTGTCTCCTCGCGAGCTAGCCTGATGAGGCCGTGCCTGAGGAAGCTCCGTGTCGTCCGCCCCGCGAGGCTTGGCCCCTCGCGAGGGTCTTGAGTCTGTGTTGATGAAGATGGGCCATGCTGGGGCCCCCTTTGAGCCACGCCGCAGGCCGCAGGCAGGCAAGTCTGGGGACCCCCGTTCCCAGAACGCCGACAGTAGCCCCCGGGCCCAAGGCGCGCCCGGACTTGGCCGTGTAGGGAGGCGAAAGGGCAAGAGCGAAGCGCCGCGGGCCCTAACAGCCTGCGGCCTTGGGCGCCGCGTGGCGGTTGATTGGACGTGAGCGCCTCAGCAACCGCGCGAGTTGATAAAGGAGCGGCATCTGCCTGGGCTTTGCTTTCTGCTTTCTCCGGTTGCTGCTCAGATCCCCTTTCTTGCGCCTCTCCTTCCTTCCTCCAAAATTTCCAGATCTACTACGACCGCGTGACCTAGGAAGCCATGGCGCCTCGTCAGTCCCCGGCCGTAGCTTGGTACTCGTCTGCCCTGGACTCGCCGAACGTGTCGGAGGCGAGCCTCGCCCGGTTGCGCTAGATGGCGGTGGCACGGGGTATCGACGGGGCGAAGGTGTTCAAGGCCGGCTCCGCCACCCATGAGGGCCAAGGGAGCACCTTCTATCCGTTCTTTGTAAGCGCCATTGCTGCTGGACTGGTGCCTCCCTTCTCGGAGTTCTTCTTCTCTGTCCTCCGCCATTATAAGCTACAGGCTCTGCACCTCCACCCCAACTCCGTCCTTCTCCTAGCAATCTTCGCCTATTACTGCGAGGCTCACGTAGGGGTGCAGCCCTCAGTGGCCTTGCTGCGCCACTACTTCTACCTCCGGACCTCTCACGGTCCTGCTTCTGCGTGCGCGAGCTTCATCATGTACGGTGGCACCATTGCCATTTCAAACCTCGGGAAAATGATTGAGGGCTTCAGAAGCAAGTGGGTCTTGGCGGATGCTGGGCGCATCCACCCTCGGCTGATCTTGCCCATGGAGCAACCCACGAGCTCCAGCGATTGGGGTCGAGCGGAGCTCGCGGAACCCCGCGCGAAGCTGGTGTTGGAGAACATGGACGCGGATCTGAGGCCGGCCAACATGGCGGCGGCGAAGCTGACTGGCGCGTCGCTGCTGAGGGAATTCCTGGAGCACCAGTTGGCTCCTCTTCGGCAGTACTCACTTTTGATGTGGAGGCCCCATCGGAGCCCCGCGGCCTTGGCCGACGGAGATCTGGCTGCGGTCCTCCAATCTCTGGTCGGGGGCGATGTGGCGAGGTTGGAGGGCGCTCCTACGCCCTTGTTCCTCCGCGACAACTAGGAGCAGGTAGTGGAGTCCATGCCCGTCTTCAACGGGGACGGGCCCGTGCCCATGGAAACTCCCGAGGAATCGGTGGACGTGTCCTCCAACGACTCCAGCGAAGAGGAGGAAGGAGGGGAGCAGGAAAAAGGGCCTGACTCCGAGGCGACTGACGGAGAGTCGAGGGCTCCCCTCCCCCGGCGCAGGTCCCGCGTTCTCCGCCTCTCTCCGAGCGATGACGACGAGGATGATGACGAGCAGGACGGCGGGAGTTTGCCCCCGATCCCGAAGAAGGACGGGACCGGGCTGATCTCCCGGGGGTCTGCCCCGGCCCCGAGGCGGACCGCAGACGCGCCTTCCGCTTCCAAGCTTCCAGAGGTTGACCCTTCCAGCCGGCTTTCAGGCTTCAAATTTGGCCGGAGGCCGCTTGAGCTCACTGGCGATGACCCGTAAGCGCTTGATTCTTGTCTTTATTTCTCGTTCTTCTTCTGAGGCTTGACGTCTGCATCTCTTGGATAGGCTGGCGCCCGCAGCAAAGAAGCCGAAGGGAACTCCTGAGGTTCCATCCGTGGTAGCGCCTATGCCCGCGAAGGAAGGTGACCGCGACGCACAGGCTTCTCCTGCCCGGTCGTCCTCGCGAGGCCTAGCTGAGCCGGTTGGGGCGAGCTCAGCCCCCATGGCCCAAGTAACTCCCGAGGTGCCTTTGCCTGCTGCCGCCACTACAGCCGTTGGGGCGCAGCAGGCTCCGCCTCAGGATGCTGTGGTCGCGCTGCCGCCTTCTCCTCCTACTCCACCGGCTGCTGTCTCTCCGACTCCTCATGCCGTTCTGGATCATGCTGCTGCTGAGATGGACTGACTGCGGCAGGATCTTCTTGGCGCCGACCCTCGCTTGGTGGCCAGGCGCTTGGAGCTGGCTTCAGGATGGGTTCGCTCCGACGCTTCGATTCGGGCGGCGCTGGTCCAGGCCTCGACGGCTTGCGATGAGGAGAGGCAGGCTGTCCTTGAGGCGAAGGCTGCTCGTGACGCAGCCCTGGGGGAGGTGGTTGACGTCCGTGGTCGCTGCAGGGCACTGGAGGACGAGCTGCAAGGCCTGCGGGACCAGCTCGCAAAAGAGGTCCGCCTTCGCCAAGAGCAGGAAGAAGGCGTGAAGGCTCGCGAGGCGGCCGTCAAGGAGAGGGAGGTCAAGCTCAGGAAGCGCCGCGACCGCCTAGGAGCGCTGGAGCAGGAGTTGGGGGCGAGGAAGGTCGAGCTGGATGACAAGGCCCAGGGTCTTGCCGAGGACCGCATGGCCTTCACGGAGATGGAGGCGAAGGCTCACTCCTCGCTGAGGACGCTTTACGACAGCGGCCTCAAGAGCCCGCTGGCTGGCGCCGAGGACGGCCCCGCCAAGCTGCGTCCCTTCCTGGTTCGCGCTCTTGAAGATGTCGCCCTTGGCCTTGGCCCCATGGCCGAGGCCGAGGCGCGTGTCCTGTCTTCTGCAGTGCTGACGCGGGTCCTCACCCACATCTACCTTCGCGATCCCGGCGTCGACCTCGACAGCCTGCTGGAGCTAGTAAGCGGCGAGCGTGCCGCTGCCGCTGCCGAGGCCGTGAAGGGTCGCGCGGAGGCTCTGTGGGGAAGTTCCGGGCCTTCAGCACCAAGCCGAAGCAAGGCGCTGCCAACCCCGCTACTCCATGAGGTGAATCCACTCCGCGTTGCTCCACCGCCGAAAAGTGACTCCGTTGTGGCTCATGTTCTGCCTTTAATTCCTGCGCATGTATCATGCCTCGGGGAGGCGTTTAAACTTGCGTTTGGCATTGAGATAACAGTGTGGACTGTAATATTTGCTTTTGAATTCCTTGAAATTTGCGCTTTTCCTTCCTACTTGCTTATGTTCTACGCCGGCAGAGCCCGGCCCCGTGCATACCTCACCCAGCGTTAGTCCCAACCGGAAACCAGGACGGGGCCAAGGTGTGAGGGGCTACATGACAAGTTAGGCTCCTGAGTCGCGATGCTCAGGAGTCCCCCTTGGCGCACGAATAGCAAGTAGGGAGGTGTGATGTGGGTGGATCTACCGTTCTACGTCTGCAGAGCCCGGCCGCGCGCATGCCTTAACCGCCGTTATCCTTTTGGAACTAAGGAGTGAGGGGCTACGTGACCAGTTAGGCTCCTGAGTCACGATGCTCAGGAGTCCCCCTTGATGCTCAAACGGCCTTCGTACCTTGGCTCCGCTTGGGGAGAGACGCGCGATGAACCAGGCCCGGGGGGCCTGGCTGTGTGGCGTGCATCTGGGCGTGACCCAGGCGCAGCCCCCGTGCCCAGCCCCCTCGCGTGGCACTCCCGAGGGGAGGTGTTACGATGAGGCTAGACACTGAGCTTTGGGCTCCCTGAGGTTGATGAGGCCCGGGGGCCACCCTCAGTTGTTTATCACCAGCGCGGAGCATAGCGCTTCCGTATATGTACGGGCATAGCCGCTCCTCGGCAGTGTCGTCAGCCAGCACGGAGCATGGTGCTTCCACTGGTACGTGGGAGGGGGCTCCCCTCCGGGAGGAGCCCCCGAGGCGTGTACAGCCCCTCCCTGACACATGGCTGGCACGGTAGGGCCTGGCGAGGTGTATCTGGGCACCCGTGAGCTAGCGCGGGACTCACGGGGGCCTACCTCTAGGCGGGTTGCGCCTGGCACTGGGCCTTATCTTGTGATGTGTCCCTGCAAAGTTGGTTAGATGCCGGCACTCTACGTCCTCGGGTCACCGCCCTCGAGCTGGTCTCAGCCGTCGCTGGTATGCCAGGTCACGATGCCATGGACAAGGCTAGAGGGTGAGGGCTGGAGAGCCAGTAAGAGCCCTGAGTCGCGATGCTCAGGTACCCCCCCTTTAACGTGCAAGTGGTCAGCATGGAGAAGAAGTGGTGTCGTGGACAGGCATCAAATACTCAAGCATGGTGGGTCGAACACATGGCCGGAAATAAACACAAAAGGGATACATGCCGCTGGGCCTGGCCCGAGCGACTTGGGGGATGATGCAGCCCGAGGGGCGCCCCCAACAAGGTAAGCTAACATCATGAAATAAAAGGGATACATGCCGCAGGGACGGACCCACGCGGCCTGGGAATAATGCAGCCCTGGGGGGCGCTCCCAGCTGGAAATGAAACTTGAAAGGTGTCACCTAATGATGTTGAGGACGAAGGAGTGTTGGTGTAGCAGAGTCGGTGGACTACGGAAGCCGATCCTCACGAGCCCCCAGGCCTAGGGGCCTCGGGAGGCTCCGGAGGTGCTGGTGGCTCCTCGCAGACCATCTCCATCTCCGCCAGGGCTGCGGAACGCCTGGCCTCTTGTGCCTCCATGATGCCCCTCATGAGGCGCTGGTACGTGGCAGCCGCGTTCGGCAAGCCGTAAGGAATGCGAACGTAGCTGTGGGGTGGACCTCCGCAGAGCCCCACGCGCGAGGGCAGGAGGCGCTCTAGAGAGGTGACTCGATTGAGCCCTGGTATGTCGATGCAGACGCGCAGCCCACCATCCTCGCCTGGATGGGGAGCCACTGCTGGTAGGCGGCGGCCGCCTTTCATGACTCTTGACTCCTGTAGCTCCTGAATGGCCTTGCTGACGAACTCCTAAGGGTCTGGCTCTCCTTGCCTTACTCCCTCTTGAGGGAAACGTGCTTCGAAACACGCCTCCATGTGGTGCCCAAGCACCTCCCTCGTGACCCTAGCCAGGTCGGTGGCCCTCCAGGGGAGAGCCCCCGAGCCCTGCCTGAGGAGGGCACCGGGTGCGCTTTCCTATGTGATGGAAGGAGGTTCCCCTTGGGTAGGCGCGGGCCTAGAGGGGCCTACCTCCTGAGGGGTCGGGCCGGACGATGTCTTCTTCTTCTTGGGGGCGGTCTCGGGAAGCCTCCTGCTTCCGTGATCCGGGTCTTCCAGTGATGCGGCCTAGAAGGCTCGTCCCAGGGAGATTGAAAGTACAACTATCCCTAGGTGGTTTTGGTAATTCATAACAACATATAGCTCATTGAGCTAATGCTATTCCAAGATGATTATTTCAGGAAAGCTCAATGATTGGCATGGCATGGATGTGAAAGTGGAACCCTCAAAATGCTAAGGACAAAGGATTGGCTCAAGCTCAAAAGCTCAAGACTCTTCATTTTATATTTTAGTGATCCAAGATCACATTGAGTCTTTAGGAAAAGCCAATACTATCAAGGAGGGATGAGGTGTTGCTTAATGAGCCTCTTGCTTCATGTGCTTAGTGATATGCTCCAAAACCCTCAACTACTTTCCCATTTCCACATATGAACTAAACCCTAAGCCAAACTCGGTCCTACCGATTCTTTCTATCCGGCGCCACCGAGTTTCACTTGTCATAAGACACTGCCAAACCCAAGCAATTCGGTTCTACCGATAAGGATCTCGGTCTCACCGAGATGGGATTGCAAACTCTCTGTTTCCTTTTCGTAACTTTTCGGTCTCACCGAAAGAGCGAATCGGTCCCACCGAGATTGCAATGTAAACTCTCTGTTTCCTTTTTGTAACTTTTCGGTCTCACTGAAAGAGCAAATCGGTCCCACCGAGTTTACCTGACCAACTCTCTGGTTAGCTTATTACCAAACTCGGTCTCACCGAGTTTGTGTAATCGGTCTCACCGAGATTATGTTATGCCCTAACCCTAACCATATCGGTCCTACCGAGTTGCATGTCAGTCCCACCGAAAATATCTAACGGTCACTAGGTTTACCTTTTCGGTCCGACCGAGTTTGTTGATTCGGTCCCACCGAGATTGGTAAATTGTGTGTAATGGTTAGATTTTGTGTGGAGGCTATATATACCCCTCCACCTCCTCTTCATTCGGAGAGAGAGCCATCAGAACACATATACTATTCCAACTCATATGTTCTGAGAGAGAACCACCTACTCATGTGTTGAGACCAAGATATTCCATTCCTACCATATGAATCTTGATCTCTAGCCTTCCCAAGTTGCTTTCCACTCAAATCTTCTTTCCACCAGATACAAATCCTATGAGAGAGAGTTGAGTGTTGGGGAGACTATCATTTGAAGCACAAGAGCAAGGAGTTCATCATCAACACACCATTTGTTACTTCTTGGAGAGTGGTGTCTCCTAGATTGGCTAGGTGTCACTTGGGAGCCTCCGACAAGATTGTGGAGTTGAACCAAGGAGTTTGTAAGGGCAAGGAGATCGCCTACTTCATGAAGATCTACCGCTAGTGAGGCAAGTCCTTCGTGGGCGATGGCCATGGTGGGATAGACAAGGTTGCTACTTCGTGGACCCTTCGTGGGTGGAGCCCTCCGTGGACTCGCGCAACCGTTACCCTTCGTGGGTTGAAGTCTCCATCAACGTGGATGTAGGATAGCACCACCTATCCGAACCACGGGAAAAATATTCATGTCTCCAATTGCGTTTGAATTCTCCAAACCCTTCCCTTTACATTCTTGCAAGTTGCATGCTTTACTTTCCGCTGCAAATATACTCTTTGCATGCTTGCTTGAATTGTGTGATGATTGCTTGACTTGCCCTAATATAGCTAAAATCTGCCAAGGACTAAAATTGGGAAAAGGTTAAGTTTTTATTAGTTCAAGTAGTCTAATCACCCCCCCCCTCTAGACATACTTTCGATCCTATAGGAACACACCGCGTCCTTCTCTTCACAGGGCACCGTGATGACTCCGCCACTTCCTGGCATCTTGAGGACGTTGTAGCCGTGGTGAGTTACGGCCATGAACTTGGCTAGCGCTGGGTACCCAAGGATGGTGTTGTACGGCAGGCGAATGTGAGCGACGTCGAAGTCGATGAGCTCGGTGCGGTAGTTGTCTCGTGCCCCGAAGGTGACAGGGAGGCGGACCTGCCCAATCGGGACCGTGGAGCCGTCGGTGACTCCGGAGAAAGGCTTGGTTGGCTGAAGCTGGCTGTAGGGCACTTGGAGATTGTTGAATGTTTCCACGGACAGGACGTTGAGCCCTGCCCCGCCGTCGATGAGGGTCCTGGTGACCACCATGTTGCTGATGATTGGGGAACAAAGCATCGGGAGGACTCTGGCTGTAGCCGCACACTTGAGCTGATCTGCTGAGCTGAACGTGATGGCCCACGCCGACCACCTGAGAGGGCGCGTGGCTTCGAGCTTGGGGAGGACTGCATTCACTTCGCAGGCGAACTGCTTGAAGATGCGTTGAGAGGCTAGGGCTTGATCCCCGCCCAGGATGCAGGCGATCGCGCACGGCTCCTGGAAGCCCCCAGCCCCCTCGTCCTGAGGGAGGCCTGCGTTGCCTTGCGGGCGATCCTCGCGAGGCTGATCCCTCCGGTCTCCCTCACGAGGCGGGTCTTGCCAGCGATCCTCGTGAGGTTGATCGCGCCACCCTTGGCGCGGGCCGTGGTCTTCCCAGCGTCCTGCGTTCCTTCCTCCTCCTCGACCGTAGCCCCGGTCACCGCGGTCGGGGCGATGGCCGATCCTTCCTTCTCACACGGCTCGGAGCTCTTGACATTCGTTGGTGTTGTGGGTGTGGAGGTCGTGGTACACACAGTACCGACTGCCCTTGGAAGGTTCGGACTGATCTCTGCCCCGCTTGGTGTTTGGTTCTGCCGCGAGCACGGCAGCCCCCTTGCGCTTCACATCCTTGGCCTTGGGCTTCTTCTCTTCTGGGTCTGCGGCAGGCATCTCGAGGAGGGAGAGACGCCCTTCCTCAGCCCTGGCGCACTTGCTTGCCAAGTTAAACAGCTCCAAGGAAGTGCATAGGTCTTCATGCATCGCCAGCTCCTCCTTCATCTTGACATCGCGCACGCCGTCGGAGAAGGCTGAGATGATGGCCTCCTCGGTCACCTTGGGAATCTTGAGGCGTGCGTTGTTGAAGCGCTGGATGTACTTCTGCAGGGTCTCGCCGGGTTGTTGCTTGATGCGGCGCATGTCGCTCATTGCGGGTGGCCGGTCGCGAGTACCTTGGAAGTTGGCGATGAAGCGGGTGCGCATCTCGTCCCAGGAGGAGATCGTGCCTGGAGCCAGGTTCAGGAGCCAGGTGCGGGCCCCGTCCTTGAGCGCCATGGGAAACCAGTTCGCCATGACCTTCTTGTCTCCGTTGGCAACTTCGATGCCCAGCTCATAGAGCTGGAGGAACTCCGCAGGGTCAGCCGTGCCGTCGTAACGAGGAGGCAGGTCTGGCTTGAACTTGCCGGGCCACGCGACGTTGCGTAGCTCGGTGGTGAAGGCACGGCAGCCTGCTGTGGCCACGGGAGGCCTTGGGTGATGGAGAGCTTGGTCTTGCATGTCCCCACACGCTGCAGCTGGGAGCAGCGCGGGGTCTTGACATGCGGGAGCAGGAGCATGGTCGCGACGTGCTAGAGCAGGGAGCGCACGGGCAGCTTCTTGCGGGCGAGGGACTTCTTGGCAGCTCTGCTCTTGCCGCGCTGGCACCTGACGGAGCGGGTTCTGCCCAGGGGCCACGCGCCTTGGAGCCATGGCGCCTTCTTGAGGAGGAGGCGGCCGGGGCGCCGCCGGAGCTTCGTCGCCCGCGCGGGGCAGGGTGCGGTGCAGCGGAACGGACGGCGCGGGAGAGCCCCCTGCGGCGCAAACGAGCTCGGCGACGCGGTCGAGCCATTCTTCGTAGACGTCGTCGACGGGACGGTAGCGCAGGAGCTTGTTTGTCGCGATGAGCGCAGCTCGAGCCTCCATGGGTGCGCGCAGCGCGCGGGACAAAGAACCAGCTGGGGCGAGCGAGGCAGTAGCGGTGCGGCCATCTTGCCGCACGGACGGATGCTGAGACGACGCTTGCTGCTCGTCCCCCGCCGGGCCGGTGGCGGCATTGACGGCAGGTGACGGGGAACGGCGAGGACGCCCGCCGACAGGAGCCGTCTGGGCGACGCGGGAAGCGAGAGCGGCCCGGCGCTCAGCGCGGGCCCGACGAGTGTCAGACATGGGCGCGATGGTCGGAGGAGAACGGGGTGGTGGAAGAAGAATTCCTGCGCACCCCTACCTGGCGCGCCAAATGTCGGATTTCGGGTTCCGGCAGACCCTTGAGGTTCGAACACTGGGGTGCACGCGGAGATTTCGCCTCCTACCTACCTGCACCCCTCCGCCTCGCTAAGATCTAAGCTATGGAAAGAACAGCACAAGAGACACAAGGTTTATACTGGTTCGGGCCACCGTTGTGGTGTAATACCCTACTCCAGTGTGTGGTGTGGTGGATTGCCTCTTGGGCTGATGATGATGAGCAATACAAGGAAGAACAGCCTCGCGAGGGTCTGTTCTTGGCTGGGGCGATGAACTGCTGGGAGGAGTTCAATCACCCTTCTCTCTCTCTCTCTCTCTCTGATCGATCTCCTCTCGATCCTGAACCTCCACCGTCCCCCTACCCTGTGGGTGGCTGGTCCTATTTATAGGCAAAGACCCTGGGCCTCTTCCCAAATATTGAGCGGGAAGGGCGCCAACAATTGGCCATTTTGAAGGGGAACATCTGGTACACTTATCCTGACTAAAGTTGGTCCTTGCTTGCCAAAGACTCTGGTGGTGACGCTGGCTTGGGCTCCACAATGACTTCCTCCCTGCCGTTGGACTGGTCTTGGTCTCGTTGCACTGAAACGGGTGCCTTTGCTTGATGCTCTCGCCTGCGCTTGCTCCCCTTGCACCAAAGAGGAAAGGAGGACACTGCGCGGCTGGTGCCCGCCTGGCGCCTTTGGTCGTCATGGCTTGCGTCACGGGCACCTCGTGAGGTACCCCGCCTTGATCTCTCCGCCTCCTCGCGAGCCAGCCTGATGAGGCCGTGCCTGAGGAAGCTCCGTGTCATCCGCCCCGCGAGGCTTGGCCCCTCGCGAGGGTCTTGAGTCTGTGTTGATGAAGATGGGCCGTGCTGGGCCCCCCTTTGAGCCACGCCGCAGGCTGCAGGCAGGCAAGTTTGGGGAGCACCGTTCCCAGAACGCCGACAGCTATAAAAATTGATTGAAACTATCATTGATCAAACTTAAGCACTTGCTAGCATTCACACTTCATAAATTATTTCTTTTATCGTTTACCTACTCGAGGATGAGCAAGAATTAACTTGGGGATGCTGATACGTCTCCAACGTATCTATAATTTATGAAGCATTCATGCCATGTTTACAATAGTTTTATATGATTGGATTAGAACTAACTGGACTGACGTTGTTTTCAGCAGAACTACCATGGTGTTGTTTTTGTGCAGAAATAAAAGTTCTCGGAATGCGATGAAAATCAACGGAGAATTTTTTTGGAAAATATAAAAAAATACTAGAACAAAAATCTACCGGAGGGGAGTCCCGTGGGCCCCATGAGGGTGGGGGTGCGCCCACCCCCCTAGGCGCGCCCCTGTGCCTCATGGACTACCCATGGGGCCCCCTGACTTGTTCTTGACGCCAACCTCTCCTATAAATACCCAAACCTCCAGAAATTAACCTAGATTGGAAGTTCCGCCGCCGCAAGCCTCTGTAGCCACGAGAAATCAATCTAGGCCATCTCTGGCACCCTGCCGGAGGGGGCCATCATCACCAGAGGCTATGGAGGAGGATCCCGGAGGGGCCATCGTCGCCATGAAGGCCAAGATCCAGAGGGAGAACCTCTCCCTATCCAGGGGAGGCCATGGAGGAGGAAGCAGAAGGGGAGAACCTCTCCTCTCTCGGTGGCACCGGAGTGCCATCGGGAGGGAAATCATCGCCGCGGTGATTGTCTTCATCAACATCGCCATCATCATCACCATCCTCATCTCTTTTACGCGGTCCACTCTCCCGCACACTGCTGTAATCCCTACTTGAACATGGTGCTTTATGCCACATATTATGATCCAATGATGTGTTGCCATCCGATGATGTTTTGAGTAGATATCCTTTGTCTTTGGGTTGATTGATGATCTAGATTGGTACGAGTTGTATGTTTTATTTTGGTGTTGTCCTATTTTTCCCTCCGTGTCGCGCAAGCATGAGGGATTCCCGCTGTATGGTGTTGCAATACGTTCATGATTCGCTTATAGTGGGTTGCTTGAGTGACAGAAGCATAAACCCGAGTAAGGGGTTGTTGCGTATGGGATAAAGGGGACTTGATGCTTTAATGCTATGGTTGGGTTTTACCTTTAGTAGTTGCGGATGCTTGCTAGAGTTCCAATCATAAGTGCAAACGATCCAAGAAGAGAAAGTATGTTAGCTTACGACTCTCCCTCATATGAAATTGCAATAATGAATACCGGTCTTGTTAACGATTGCCTAAGACAATTCCGCACACCGATCCATCATTATTCCACACTCGCTATTTATAATATTTAGTAATATATTCTAAATTTATGATAACAACACCTACTTTTATATTTTATCTCTCCTATACCATGCAAATTTATCCTCTTCATACCCACAACGTAGTTTTATTTCTCGTTTCTAGTTGGAAGCAAACGTTCGGTGTACGTAGAGTCATATCAGTGGCAGATAGGACTTGAAAGAATATTGATCTTACCTTTTAGCTCCTTGTGGGTTCGACACTCCATACTTATCACTTCCACCTTTGGGAATTTCTACGATGATTCCCTGCACTTGGGGATTATCACTTCCTCATAGTTCCTAGGTTCGTCATGGTCTAGTAACATGACTTCCAGAAAGGATTACCGTACCACTCTGGTGCCGACTATACTCTGGTTGACCTACGAGGTTCGGTAGTAACTTGATATGAAGTTTCATGATCATCATCATTAGCTTCCTCACTAATTGGTGTAGGAATCACTGGAACAGATTTCTGTGATGAACTACTTTCCAATTCGGGAGAAGGTACAATTACCTTATAACGTTCTACTTTCCTCCCACTCATTACTTTCGAGAGAAACTCCTTCTCTAGAAAGGATCCATTCTTAGCAACGAATATCCTGCCTTCGGATCTGGGATAGAAGGTGTACCCGACAGTCTCCTTTGGGTATCCTATGAAGACATATTACTCCGATTTGGGTTAGAGCTTATTAGATTGAGCTTTTTCACATAAGCATCATAGCCCCAAACTTTAAGAAACGACAGCTTAAGTTTCTTGCTAAACCACAGTTCATACAGTGTCGTCTCAACGGATTTAGATGGTGCCCTATTTAACGTGAATGCAGTTGTCTGATACATCCCCAACGTATTTGTAATTTTTGATTGTTCCATGCTATTATATTATCCATCTAGGATGTTTTATATGCATTTATATGTTATTTTATATGATTTTTGGGACGAACCTATTAACCTAGAGCCCAGTGCTAGTTTATTTTTTTTCCTTGTTTTTGAGTATCACAGAAAAGGAAAACCAAACGGAGTCCAATTGAGCTGAAATTTCATGGAGATTATTTTTGGACCAGAAGAAGCCCACGGAGTATCAGAGATGGGCCAGAAGAGTCCCGAGGCACCCACGAGGGTGGGGGCGCACTAGTAGAAAAAGGGTCAAACGTGAAGCACATTAGTGCCGGTTTGTATTTGAGCCAGCACTAATGTATACATTAGTGCCGGTTCCAACGGCTAGCCGGGCCGCTTTCATTAGTACCGGTTCATGGCGAACCTTTAGCACCGGTTCGTGCCATGAACCGGTACTAATGAGAGTGGTGGCAGGATGTTGTCAGAGTGGGGCCCCTCCATCCCCTTTAGTACCGGTTCTTGGCACGAACCGGTACTAAAGGTCGTCCTACATAAACCCTTCGTCCACCAGCACTCTGTTCTTCCCCCTTTCCCCTCTCCCTCTCCTCTGTTCTTCCCTTCTTCCTCTCGAGTTCATCACAAAATTTGCCCAAAATTTGTCAAGATTTGAAGGCCCTCATTCATTCAAATGATCACAAAGGTTAGCAACTTTGTCCTTTCATCTCTCATTGCTAGATTAGCTCTTGCATTGGTTTATATAGTGATTAATTTGTGAGTTTAGTAATTTGGGAGGATATATATATGTGCTAGTATTTGATTTATATGCAATTTGAGGTCGAAAATAACACTTGGTTTGCATATGTAGGTGTGGTTTACTTAGTGCCTTCTAAATCTCCATCGTAGCCACCGTCGATCGCCCGCACCGTCCCGTACGTCGTCGGCACCACCTTGTGGTGAGCCTCTTGTTCATGAAATTTTATATAAAAATTGATGTTTGTGTGATTTGGATATATAGTTACTCGTATAATTATCTTACCCGTACTTTGTTTATTATACATATAGTGCCATGGTTTTGATATCCGTCCCCGTCGGCCCTAGTCCTTGTTATGATTCGGATGTGGTATGTATATTCTCTTTTAAAACTAGTTGCATTTCGTGTTTATGACAAATTATGCCCATCAAGTTGACATAGAAATTTTTTCTAGGAGGTATGTGAACCGGAAATTCCAACCGACCCTATTGACGAGAGGTTAAATTTAGTTGAAAGAGAAAACGAGTACTTGAAAGAAAAATTGAAAAGAATTGAGGGGGAGAAGATGGAATTGGAGTTGCATGTTGCCGATGTCGTCGATGATCACAAGATCAAGATGGAGAAAATGCGCTTGAAGATTAGAAAGATTAGAAAATATGCCATCGATAGTGAGGCTTGGTATCATTATGCTGTTGGATCCATTGTTACCTTAGTTGCGATCTTGATTGTATTTGTTGTTGCATTTAAATGCTTTAGCTAGAGAGTTATTTGTTTGTTGCATTTAAGTGTTGTATGAACTTTATGTATGAACTTGTATTAATTTGGTCTATTCGGTGTTGTGTAATGAAGATGAGCCGGCAATGGATGTACGATGACCGATGCTCTCCCTAGTTCATTGAGGGCGTGCATACTTTTCTGCTTGCGGCTGAGGCAAACAAGCGGGCGGATGGTTTTATGCCTTGTCCATGTGCTCGCTGTAAGAATGGTCACAATTACTCTACGTCAAGAACCATTCACGTCCACCTGTTTAAGTCCGGTTTCATGCCCCATTATAATGTTTGGACCAAGCACGGAGAAAGAGGGTTATGATGGAAGACAATGAATAAGAAGAGGACGACGACAGCTATCCTGGCCATGGGTTCCCTGAATACGATGATACAACAATGGGGGAAGAAGCCAAGCCGGTAATGCGGGAAGAAGCTGAGCCGGCAATGCGGGAAGAAGCTGAAGAAGAGGCATCAGATGAGCCCGTTGATGATCTAGGTCAGGCCATTGCCGATGCAAAGAGAAACTGCGCAAGTGATTTGGAGAAGAAGAAGTTGCAGCGCATGTTAGAGGATCACAAAAAATTGTTGTACCCGAATTGCGTAGGTGACAAGAAAAGGCTGGGCACCACACTGGAATTGCTGCAATGGAAGGCAGAGAATGGTGTATCTGACAAGGGATTTGGAAAGTTGCTGGTAATGATAAAGGATATGCTTCCAAAGGACAACGAATTGCCCGAGAGTACGTATGAAGCAAAGAAGGTTGTCTGCCCTCTAGGGTTAGAGGTGCAGAAGATACATGCATGCCCTAATGATTGCATCCTCTACCGCGGTGAGTATGAGGATTTGAACGCTTGCCCGGTACGTGGTGCATTGCGCTATAAGATCTGCCGCGATGACCCTGGTGATGTCGAGGGCCGGCGCCCCAGGAAGAAGATTCCTGCCAAGGTGATGTGGTATGCTCCTATAATACCACGGTTGAAACGTTTGTTCCAAAACAAAGAGCATGCCAAGGCGATGCGATGGCACAGAGAAGACCGTAAGAAAGACGGAAAGTTGAGAGTACCCGCTAACGGGTCGAAGTGGAGAAAAATCGAAAGAAAGTACGGGAAGGAGTTTGCAGATGACGCAAGGAGCGTATGGTTTGGTCTAAGCGCAGATGGCATTAATCCTTTTGGGGAGCAGAGCAGCAACCATAGCACCTGGCCTGTGACTCTATGTTTGTATAACCTTCCTCCTTGGTTGTGCATGAAGCGGAAGTTCATTATGATGCCAGTGCTCATCCAAGGCCCTAAGCAACCCGGCAACAACATTGATGTGTACCTAAGGCCATTAGTTCAAGAACTCTTACAACTGTGGAATGGAACAGGTGTACGTGCATGGGATGAGCACATGGGGGAAGAATTTGACCTAAATGCGTTGCTGTTCGTGACCATCAATGATTGGCCTGCTCTCAGTAACCTTTCAGGACAGACAAACAAGGGATACCGCGCATGCACGCACTTTTTGGACGATACCGACAGTATATATTTGGCTAATAATAATGTGTACCTGGGACATCATCGATTTCTTCCGAGCAGGCATCCCGTAAGAAAGAAAGGCAAGCATTTCAAAGGTGAGGCGAATCACCGGACGAAGCCTCGCCACCATACTAGTGCTGATGTACATGATATGGTCAAGGATTTGAAGGTGGTCTTTGGAAAGGGTCCTGGTGGACAACCTGTTCCGAATGACGCTGACGGACGCGCACCCATGTGGAAGAAGAAATCTATATTTTGGGACCTGCCCTATTGGAAAGACCTCGAGGTCCGCTCCGCAATTGACGTGATGCACGTGACGAAGAATCTTTGTGTGACCCTGCTTGGCTTCTTGGGCGTGTATGGGAAGACAAAAGATACACCTGAGGCACGGGAGGACCAGCAACGTATGCACGGAAAAGACGGCATACATCAGGGTCATGCAAGCTACGCTCTTACCAAAGAAGAGAAGGAAATCTTCTTTGAATGCCTGCTCAGTATTAAGGTACCGTCTGGCTTCTCGTCGAATATAAAGGGAATAATAAACATGGCAGAGAAAAAGTTCCAGAACCTAAAGTCTCATGACTGCCACGTGATTATGACGCAACTGCTTCCGGTTGCATTGAGGGGGCTTCTACCGGAAAACGTTCGATTAGCCATTGTGAAGCTATGTGCATTTCTCAATGCAATCTCTCAGAAGGTAATCGATCCAGAAATCATACCAAGGTTACAGAATGATTTGGTGCAATGTCTTGTCATTTTCGAGTTGGTGCTCCCACCATCCTTCTTCAACATCATGACGCACGTCCTAGTTCACCTATGCGAAGAGATTAACGTTTTGGGTCCTGTATTTCTACACAATATGTTCCCCTTTGAGAGGTTCATGGGAGTCTTAAAGAAATATGTTCATAACCGTGCTAGGCCAGAAGGAAGCATCTCCAAGGGCCGTCAAAATGAGGAGGTCATTGAGTTTTGTATTGACTTTATTCCTGACCTTAAGCCGATTTGGTGTTCCTGAATCACGGCATAAGGGCAGACTGGATGGAAAAGGCACGCTAGGAGGGGAACAAATAATATGTATGGACGGACATTCTCTCACTGAAGCACACTACACAGTTCTACAGAATTCCGCCTTGGTGGCTCCGTATATGGATGAACACAAGAATTTGCTATGCTCCAAACACCCGGAGCGGTCTGATGACTGGATTACACGTGAACAAACCAGGACTTTCGCCAGCTGGTTGCAAGCACGTACCATGCATGACACCTCTATTGAAGATGACATGTACTTGCTGTCCCAGTTACCATCTTCGAATATAATGACTTTCAAAGGGTATGAGATAAACGGTAATACATTTTACATGATCGCCCAAGATAAGAACAGCACCAACCAAAACAGTGGTGTCCGCTTTGATGCAGAAACCAAGACGGGAAAGGAAACATATTATGGTTATATACAGGACATATGGGAATTTGACTATCGACATGGTTTGAAGGTCCCTTTGTTTCGGTGCAAATGGGTCAATATGACACGAGGCGGGGTAACGGAAGACCCGCAGTACGGAATGACAACAGTGGATCTCAACAATCTTGCGTATGCAGACGAACCATTCGTCCTAGCCAATGATGTGGCACAGGTTTTCTATGTGAAGGACATGTCTACCAAGCCAAGAAAAAGAAAAGATAAGGAAGCGAATGCATCGTACGATGAGCCAAAGCGGCACATAGTTCTTTCTGGGAAGAGAAACATCGTGGGAGTGGATGACAAGACAGACAAGTCAGAAGATTATGAAAAGTTTGATGGAATTGCTCCATTCACAATGAATATTGACCCGAGCATCCCATTAAATGATGAAGATTTTCCATGGCTACGACGCAAAGGGACACACGTGAAGAAAAAGTTTCACACCCAAAGATCTGGGATGTGATCGGCTTAACTATCATCACTTTCTTCTGTGTTTCACACCCAGGAGGGAATCTCTGTAATAGTTAGGGTAGCTAGTTATGTGTTTTGGCATTTGAAACACGAAGAAATTTTATGTGCAAGCAAATTCTTTCATGCATTTACTGATTTTTTCAGCTAAATGACCCTGAAATTGAAAAGCATTTCAAATGAACTCAGAAAAGGATGAAAGTTGGCATGGTATCATAATTTCACCCACATAGCATGTGCAAAAAAGTAGAGAGGGTTACCGCAAAAACTGGATGCACTTCCTATACAAAATGGACAATCTGTTTCGAAGTATCAGGGTTTCGGATGAAAACTCATCTGTTACAAAGGCATTTCATTTTTTAAATAACTTAAGCATTACCAAATTGAATATAATGATAAAACACACTAATATTAAACATAAGAAAAAAGAATCACTGAAAAATGTATTTTTAAAGTTAAGTTATTCACAAATTAGTGATTCACACAAATTTCAAATAATTCAAAATTTAAACTATTCAAATTTAAAAACTACCGGCACTAACTGAAAGTTTCTAAAAACTATCAAAAATATTCACAAAGAAACTCTAAATACAGCAAAAAACAACTAAAAATAAATAAAACAAAATAAATAAAGCAGATAAGAAAAAACTAAATGAAAAAAGCCCACCTACCGGGCCACAGCGGCCTGCATACGACTAGAAACCCAACCTGTTGTTGGGCCAGGATGCAGGCCCGCAAGCCCAATAGGCCCCACAGGGCAGAGTAGCAGAGGTAGGCCCAGAAGGCCTGCTTTAGAGAGGAGCTCGAGACAGCAGCGGCGGCGGGGCTTATAAGCAGGTGTGAGCGCCCTTCGGCTAGCGAGGTGGGACTAAACTTCTGCGCCCCTCGCCTGGCAGCGCACCCCCTTTAGTACCGGGTCGTGGCATCAACCGGTACTAAAGGGGGGGTCTTTAGTACCGGTTGGAGCCACCAACCGGTACAAAAGGCCTGGCAGGCCTTTAGTACCGGTTGGTGGCTCCAACCGGTACTAAAGGTGCCTTCTATATATACATCACTTCGAAAAATTTCATTCTCCCCCTCTATTTCTTCCCGATCGATCGACGCCGTCGCCGCCCCCGTCCTACGCCGCCCCCGTCGCGCGTCGTTGCCGTCGCCGCCCCCATCCTTGTCGCCGCCCTCATCCCCGTCGCCGCCCCCGTCGCCGTCGCCGCCCTCGTCTCCGTCGCCGCCCCGGGCCCGTCCCCATCGCGCCGTCCCCGCGTCGCCGCCCCGTCACGCCCCGGGCCGTCGCCTCGCCGTCGTCGTCGCCCCGCTGTGAGCTCTCCCCCTCTAACCCCTCTCCCTCGCCCCCGGTGGCCACCATGGGCGCCGCCCCCCAAGCCCATACACACACACACAAGCATGCATGATGACCACACACACACGCACATTTCCTTAAGTTAATTAGTATATACGTATTTTGTATGTTTAAGTAGTTTAGATTTTTCAGATTATTATTTTTTCACTCGTATATATGTATGAATGCATGTTAGATGGATATAATTAGTGTTTAATTAGTATGGAATTCTTTTATATAATGTTGTTTTTCTATTTTTAATGGATGTATAGAAGTTGTTTTTTCTGTTTTTAGTGTTAGATGCTTAATTAGTATGAAATAGCATATAGAATTTTGACATATGCAATGATAGCATAATTAGTGTTACATTTGCATATAGTATTTGTTGTCGACGATGCCCCGCCCGCATCCTCGCCGTCGACCCGTTCGCGACGACGTCCTTCTTCAGAGGACCCATGTCCGGGACTGGGCTCCGCCGGGCTAGCACTGGGAGGTGCTACCTTCAGGGGCGCGACGCTTGGTGAGGAACCCGGCCCCGGGTCCCGTCGTCGACCCTCATGTCCTTTGGTGGCATTCGCGTGGGCCACTTTCGGTGCGGAGGGAGCCGGCCCCGCCGAAGGTGGTACGTCGTCGTGTCAGGGAGGAGGACGAGCACGTCCGTCGCTACATGGCTGCTATGGACGTCAGGTTCTCCAATACCTGGCAGGTTCTTTGGGGAGATCACCCGAGCTATGATCCAGTGATGGTTCCTTCACTTTGGTTGTCCACCGCCTAGATTACTCTCTACTATTCGATCTTTATTAGCTAGCTAGCTAGCTAGTGATGTATTCGATATATAATATTCGAGATGATTTATTCAAGATTATATATATTATTTGAGACGATGTATTCGAGATTATATCTATTATTCGAGACGATGTATTCGAGATTATATCTATTATTCGAGATTATACTAAATTGTTTTATATTTCTTTTGGCATAGTTAAATAAAAGCTATGGCGGACAATACCGACAGAGAGAGAGAACAGACCATGTTCGATATCATACGCGGGCCAGATGATGATCAGAATGAAGAAGATTTTGACGGCTCCGAATTTCTAAACAACACCGGAGAGGGTGATATGATATTCGATCGCGACGACCGAGAAGATGAAGTCATGAACTACGATGAAGAACATGTTGATCCTGAAACAACAAACACCGGCGAGGTATATATATTTATATAAGCAGGAATCTGGTGATTATCGCATGTTTTAAATGAGTTGAAGATATATTAACGAATTGATCTTTCTTCTTTCAGCCATCCGGATCGAGCAAATCTTCAGGCAAAAGGACGAAACGAGGCCCGAACAAAAAGTTGAAGGAGGGCGTAAAGTACAATATCGAGGCATTCAAACCTAATGGCGAACCATTAGCGCCTAAGAAGATTGCGGACAAGTTCGTTAGTCAGTGCGGAGTTCTTGTGAAGGACCAACTCCCGATCTCCCTTCAAGAATGGAGAAAGCCAGCAAAGCCACGTCCAGATGTTACTTTTGTCGACGAGAATAAAAAAACTGCTTTGGTATACTCTCATGGAACATTTCACCCTACCAGATAATTTCACAGAAGCAGATGTGCGGAAAGTCAAGGACGCTGCTTTTAGGAAGATGGCGGTTGCATTCAAGAACCACAAGAGAATGACGTGGGAGAAGTACATCAAGGGAGGAAGGAAGACTCCGATATTCGAGGGGATACTAGAGAATCAAAGTGCTCATTGGGACGATTTCGTGAAATTCAAGGATTCAGAATTAGCTAAGGAACGGTCGAGAATAAACAAGAAGAATGCCGAAAAAAAGGATAAGTTCCATAAGCTGGGGCCAGGTGGCTATGCGGTGGCAATGCCTAAGTGGGATAAGTCTGAGAAAGAGATGGAGGATGCAAGTGTCACTCCGGTTACTAAGAGCTGGCCCCCCAGGTGCAGGACTTGGTTCTATGCGCATGGGGGGGAGTTGGACCCGAAGACAGGCAATGTATCGACGAAGGCATGTCTGAACGGAGCCGATGATGCGCTACTTGTTGCAATAGAAGAGGCTCGATCGGGGGTGTTCCAGCCCAACAGAGAGAACGACGAGCTTACGCGTGCCCTGGGAAATCCTGAACACCCGGGAAGAACACGAGGCAAGGGCGCTCTTCCGTGGTATGAGGGGTTTTCGGACTGGAACGCCGACTACAGAACCCGTGCGAGAAAGAAAGATTGCGGAGGACAAGAAGAGGAAGATGGAGGAGGAGCAGAGGAAGCGGGACTATGAACGCCTTCAAGGCCTAGAAGCAAGTCAAGCGGAATTGGCAGCTAAATTCCAGCGGCAGCAGGAGCAGATCGACTCACTTAGCCAGCAAAGGGGGTCTCAGCATCTGCAGCAGCTAGCGCATGATCCAGCATTGGATACCACCGCCCCATCCATGCCGAGAAGCAGCGTGGGCTCCGCCCCATGCGACGCAGTAGTGCTGGATAGATACCCCGTGGATGACATCACGGAGAACTCTAACTGCGAGCTACACTTCAAAATGAAGAACATATCCATGAAGGTGGCGGACGCCGTTGCTTTTTCAAATTCCCCTGAGGCAACCTTCCATTGCAACCCGATTCCAGCGGGCTATGCTCGTGTCTTGGTTGATGAGGTGGTGGACCCATATTCGGAGCTACAGCTTGACATTCCTGGAGGTGACGACGAGCACAGATTGGGAGAGGCCATGCATCGTGTCATCCTATGGAGAAAGGATTGCATCATCTTTCGAAGGCCACCGACACCACGTCACCCGACTCCTCGTCGAAGTCCGCCACCGAGTCAGCAGACTCCCGCTCCTCCAAGTCCACCAACGCGTGAGGCCACTACTCCTCCTCCAAGTCCGGCAAAGTGTCAGGCCGCTCCTCCTCCAAGTCCGACACAGCGTTAGATGTCCACTCCTCCTCCAAGTCCGGCACAACCTCAGGCCACTGCAAGTCCGGCACAGCTTCAGGCCACTCCTCCTCGTCCAACTCAGCCCCGTCAGCCGTCTCCGCCACCTCAGCAATCACAGAAGAGACACCCCGCAGCTATGGTGCGTAGCGGTATGAGTCAAGGTCATAGTACAGGAAGTACAGGCGGAGGCAAGCGATATAAATATGGTCCAAACCTCACTACTCCTCTTCCTGTGAGGGCTTACGACAGGACCGAGGAGCAAACCAATGCCATAGTGCAGGCAGAAGTCGACGCCCATTTTGGACCGAAACCGCCACCGCCGCCAAGGGAGAAAGTGCCTGTGGAAGTAGTTGACCACTTCATTCGTATGGCTCAACCACCAGCTCCTAAGCCTGTTGACACAGACTATGAGCGCCACCTCAGGAAGTTACATCGACGACGTCTACAGAATGAGGCGAGCTTGAGCTCGAGCAAACAACAAGCAGCTGTCAAAAAATGCGGGAAAACCGTTGCCCAGCTGGGAAAACAGGCGGCGCAATCGATCCCCCCGCTTGTTGTGCCGCCAACAACACGTGACAGTACGCGCGCCCAATATTATTGTGGCCAAACAGTTTACGTTCCCGATGTGGGCGATGTGGTAATAACCCAGGAGCATATAATGCAGGCTAAAGAACTCAAGATCACTGTTGGAAAACTCCTCGAGATCGAGAACATGCCTGGGATTACAGAGGAGGAAATAAAACGGAAATATGTCCGGGGCCAACCTTTGGTCGAGCCAGAAGATGTCAACAAGCTCCCAACGAGAATGTATGAATTGCATCAATGGTACATGGACATTACCAAGAGATCCAATCGAGAGTCCCTCATGGTGAATGTCAAGAAGGATGATTACTACCATGAGAAAGATGTGGCCGTTGAGTATCCTGAACTGTTTCAGTTATATAATCAAGACGCACTCGACAAATCTATCGTCAGTTGCTATTGTCTGTAAGTGATTTCTTTCTGCAATTTATGTCTCAAGCTAGCTGTAGTGATCCTTTTGATCAATCATTACCTGTAATTATCCTCACTATATTCTTTTCTGTGGTATTATGCAGGATGAAGATGTATGAAATGAGAAAAGGTGGACGCTATGGCATTGGGTTCATTGACCCAAACACCGTTAATGAATACACATGGAAAATGAACAAGCATCAAGAAAAAGAGGTAGAGGACAGCATGCTAGAGTTCTTGAAGCGCCTCAAATACAATGAAGATATACTACTTCCTTACAACTTCCAGTGAGTCACACTTTCTTGTACTACAAATTCTCTGTTTTTGCCTACTAGCTAGCTAGCTACATGTTTTTGCTTACATATGCCTGCTTAATTAAGACATGCAAACGTGTGTGCATGCAGATTTCAATGGCTCTTGTGTATCATTAAAGTTGACGCCGGAACAGTTGAAATACTGGACTCGCTACTTAAAAAACAAAGTGACTATAACATCTTGTTTGGGATAGTCAACAGGTAATTTCAATCATTATTAACTATATATCTCGGCCTATTTAGTAATTAGTCATTTCATGATATGAACTATTTAGTAACCCCTTTATTCATTTTCTTTGTCGGCGGGCAGGGCTTGGGCAAGGTTCATCAGCGTCACGGAAGGCGAATGGAAACCAAAGCTGAAATGGTTTCGAGCCAAGGTAAGTAATTAAGTAGTACTAGCTAGCTAGCTAGCTGCCATCTCTTTAATTATCATGCTTGATTAATTATTATCTGATCAAATTAAATTCCATTCTTGTAATAAAGGTCCTGAAGCAGGCGCAGGGGACTGATCTGTGTGCATTCTGCGTTTGCGAGAACATTCGCATGATGGCGTCCGAAAGGAGCAGATCTCAAAGACAAGAATGGGTACGCTTGTCAGAACACTATTCACAATTTTTACACCATTATCAATATCTAGTCACACAATTAATACACATGCATATTGATCTCCTTCTTAACAGTTCAAAGAGGTGCGGGACAAGCTCCTACCAACGGAGCGCGTAGAAGCACTTCAAGAGGAAATAGCGGGATTTTTGCTCGACCAGGTCATAAATCCGAAGGGAGAATACTATTACCCGCTACCGCCCCCAGGAACCACTTCCAATTGTCATCGTGCTCCGAAGGCACCAATTAGGCTAATGCCACTGGCTCCGAAGGCAACATGCATATGTAGGAGAAATTGTATATAGCTATACATGTGTGTATGTGTGAATTAATATGGTTTGTGAGACATTGATGATATATATATATGATTGGTTCTACTAGAAATTATATATATATGCATAACGTGTACAATGTGTAGTACCGTAAAATACCAGCAAACGAAAAAGAATTAAAATGGAAAACACAAAATTAAATGAAAAAGAAATCATAAAACCAAAAAACCCCCAAACATTTTAGTACCGGTTGGTGTTACCAACCGGTACTAAAGGGCTCCCGGCCCCCGGAGCTGGCTCGTGCCACGTGGTTGCCCTTTAGCACCGGTTCGTGCTGAACCGGTACTAAAGGGGGGGCCTTTAGTGCCGAAACTTTAGTGCCGGTTCCTAAACTGGCACTAAAGGGCCTTACGAACCGGTGCTATTGCCCGGTTCTGCACTAGTGGCGTGCCCTACCCCCCTGGGCGCGCCCCCTACCTCATGGCCACCTCGGAGACCCCCTGACTTGTTACCGATGCCAAAAGCTCTTATATATACCCAAGCTCCCAGAACATAACCTAGATCGGGAGTTCCGCTGCCGCAAGCCTCTATAGCCACCGAAAACCAATCTAGACCCGTTCTGGCACCCTGCTGGAGGGGGGAATCCCTCTCTGGTGGCCATCTTCATCATTCCGATGCTCTCCATGACAAGGAGGGAGTAGTTTGACCTCGGGGCTGAGGGTATGTACCAGTAGCTATGTGTTTGATCTCTCTCTCTCTCTCGTGTTCTTGATTCGGCACGATCTTGATGTATCGCGAGCTTTGCTATTATAGTTGGATCTTATGATGTTTTCCCCCCTCTACTCTCTTGTAATGGATTGAGTTTTCCCTTTGAAGTTATCTTATCAGATTGAGTCTTTAAGGATTTGAGAACACTTGATGTATGTCTTGCATGTTCTTATCTGTGGTGACAATGGGATATTCACGTGATCCACTTGATGTATGTTTTGGTGATCAACTTGCGAGTTCCATGACCTCGTGAACTTATGCATAGGGCTTGACACACGTTTTCGTCTTGACTCTCCGGTAGAAACTTTGGGGCACTCTTTGAAGTTCTTTGTGTTGGTTGAATAGATGAATCTGAGATTGTGTGACGCATATCGTATAATCATACCCACGGATACTTGAGGTGACATTGGAGTATCTAGGTGACATTAGGGTTTTAGTTGATTTGTGTCTTAAGGTGTTATTCTAGTACGAACTCTAGGATAGATCGAACGGAAAGAATAGCTTCGTGTTATTTTACTACGGACTCTTGAATAGATCGATCATAAAGAATAACTTTGAGGTGGTTTCGTACCCTACAATACCGTTTGTGCTCACTTTTATCATTAGTTACCTTGCTGTTTTTATATTTTCAGATTACAAAAACCTATATTTACCACCCATATTGCACTTGTATCACCATCTCTTCCCCGAACTAGTGCACCTATACAATTTACCATTGTATTGGGTGTGTTGGGGACACAAGAGACTCTTTGTTATTTGGTTGCAGGGGTTTTTGAGAGAGACCATCTTCATCCTACGCCTCCCACAGATTGATAAACCTTAGGTCATCCACTTGAGGGAAATTTGCTACTGTCCTACAAACCTCTGCACTTGGAGGCCCAACAATGTCTACAAGAAGAAGGTTGTGTAGTAGACATCAAGCTCTTTTCTGGCACCGTTGTCGGGGAGGCTAGGTAAGTGGCACTAACACCCCGTCAACTAAGCTCTTTTCTGGCGCGCCATTGCCGTGGAGGTGAGCGCTTGAAGGTATATCTTTAGATCTTGCAATCAAATCTTTTACTTTCTTGTTTTATCACTAGTTTAGTCTATAAAAGAAAACTACAAAAATTGGAATTAAGGATGCCTCATATGCTTCATCTTTTCAATGTCTTTCGTGAAAATAAGGATTGTAATAATTGTGCTCAAGTGCTAGAAGAAGAATGCATTAGAATGTTTGGCACTAAAGATTTGAATGATGAGCATGATTGCAATGTTGTTAGTATGAATTCCTTGAATATGCATGATGCTAATGATATGCAAAGCGACAAGCTTGGGGAAGCTATGTTTGATGAATATGATATTTTTTGTCTCCTAAGTTTTGATGAGCAAATTTATTATGATGATAGCATGCCTCCTGTTTATGATGATTATATTGATGAAAGTGGGTTTGGAAGAGTGTCAACTTTAGGAAGTGATGATCCCACTATTTTGGAGGATGTTTAATATTATTGTGATAATTATAAAAGTGTATTTGTAGATGTCATGACTTTATTTAATAATGATTCCACTATTTCGGAAGAGGTTCCAATTGATTATGAGAACAAAGTTGCTAGTTATGATGATTATTGCGATGACTTGTATGCTATTAATAATAATGATAACCATGAAAGTTGTCATCAGGATTTTAGTTTTCAATTGGATTATGCCTCACATGGTAATTATTTTGTTGAGTTTGCTCCCACTATTATTCATGAGAAGAAATTCACTTATGTGGATAGTAATAAAATTTATATGCTTGGGGATCATGAAAAGAATGCTTTATGTGATGGTTATATTGTTGAATTCATTAATGATGCTACTGAAAATTATTATGAGGGAGGAATATATGCTTGTAGGAATTGCAATAATACCAAGTTTCCTCTCTATGTGCTTAAAGTTTTGAAGTTATGCTTGTTTTGCTTTCCTATGCTAGTTGATTCTTGTTCCCATAAATTGTTTGCTCACAAAATCCCTATGCATAGGAAGTGCGTTAGACTTAAATGTGCTATTCATATTCTCCATGATGCTCTATTTATGTTTCAATTCTTATCTTTTATGTGAGCATCATTGAAATCATCATGCCTAGCTAGGGGCGTAAAACGATAGCGCTTGTTGGGAGGCAACCCAATTTTATTTTTGTTCTTTGCCTTTTGTTCCTGTTTAGAAATAAATAGTTCATCTAGCCTCTGTTATGATTGTGTTTTTATGTTTTAATTAGTGTTTGTGCTAAGTAAAGCCTTTAGGATCTTCTTGGGTGATTATTATTTGATCTTGCTGATAAAAACAGAAAGTATGCGCTCACGAAAATAATTTTCATTTTTACCAGAGAGCGATAAAATACCAATTCCAACTGCAGTAGATCAATATACAAATTGCCTAGGACTTCCTAATTTCTCAAGATTTTTGGAGTTACAGAAGTATTCAAAACCTACAGATTACTACAGACTGTTCTGTTTTTGACAGGTTCTGTTTTCGATGCATAGTTTGTTTGTTTTCTAGTTTCTATGGCTTATATTGCTTAATATAAATTGTAGAAATGATATGGTATGGTAGGCATCATGTGAGAAAAATTATGAATCTTGTCTTGACAGTACCTAAGTGGTGATTTGCTTTCTTATACTAACGGAGCTTATGAGTTTTCTGTTAAGTTTTCAAGTTTTGGGTAAAGATTCGATGGACTACGGAATAAGGAGTGGCAAGAGCCTAAGCTTGGGGATGACCAAGGCACCCCAAGGTAATATTAAAGGACAACCAAGAGCCTAAGCTTGGGGATGCCCCGGATGGCATTCCCTCTTTCGTCTTCGTTCATTGGTAACTTTACTTGGAGCTATATTTTTATTCACCACATGATATGTGTTTTGCTTGGAGCGTGAAGTTATTTTGTTTTGTTTTGCTTGCTGTTTGAATAATATACCAATATCTGAAATTCTTAAATGTTAGAGAGTCTTCATATAGTTACATAATTATTCGACTACTCATTGATCTTCAGTTATATCTTTTGGAGTAGTTTGTCATTTGCTCTAGTGCTTCACTTATATCTTTTTAGAGCACGGCGGTGGTTTTATTTTGAAGAAATAGATGGACTATCATGCTTCACTTATATTATTTTGAGAGTCTTTAGAACATCATGGTAATTTGCTTGGGTTATAAAATTAGTCCTGCTATGATGGGCATTCAAGATGGGTATAATAAAAACTTTCATATAAAGTGCATTGAATACTATGAGAAGTTTGATACTTGATGATTGTTTTGAGATATGAAGATGGTGACATTAGAGTCACGCTAGTTGAGTAGTTGTGAATTTCAGAGATACTTGTGTTAAAGTTTGTGATTCCCGTAGCATGCACGTATGATGAACCGTTATGTGATGAAGTCAGAGCATGATTTATTTTTTGATTGTCTTCCTCATGAGTGGCGGTCGGGGACGAGCGATGGTCTTTTCCTACCAATCTATCCCCCTAGGAGCATGTGCGTAGTACTTTTCGATAACTAATACATTTTTGTAATAAGTATGTGAGTTCTTTATGACTAATGTCGAGTACATGGATATACGCACTCTCACCCTTCCACCATTGATAGCCTCTCTAGTACCGCGCAACTTTCGCCGGTACCATAAACCGACCATTTACCTTCCTCAAAACAGCCACCATACCTACCTATTATGGCATTTCCATAGCCATTCCGAGATATATTGCCATGCAACTTTCCACCGTTCCGTTTATTATGACACGCTTCATCATTGTCATATTGCTTTGCATGATCATATAGTTGACATCGTATTTGTGGCAAAGCCACCATTCATAATTCTTTCATACATGTCACTCTTGATTCATTGCACATCCCGGCACACCGCCGGAGGCATTCACATAGAGTCATATTTTGTTCTAAGTATCGAGTTGTAATTCTTGAGTTGTAAGTGAATAAAAGTGTGATGGTCATCATTATTAGAGCAGTGTCCCATGTGAGGAAAGGATGATGGAGACTATGATTCTCCCACAAGTCGGGATGAGACTCCGGATGAAAAATAAAATAAAAAATAGGCCATAAAAAGGGAAGGCCCAAAAAATAATAAAATAAAAACAAAAAAATTAGAGAAAAAGAGAGAAGGGGCAATGCTACTATCCTTTTACCACACTTGTGCTTCAAAGTAGCACCATGATCTTCATGATAGAGAGTCTCATGTGTTGTCACTCCCATATACTAGTGGGAATCTTTCATTATAGAACTTGGCTTGTATATTCCAATGATGGGCTTCCTCAAATGCCCTAGGTCTTTATGAGCAAG
The DNA here is from genome assembly GCF_003073215.2 of Triticum urartu. NCBI lineage: Eukaryota > Viridiplantae > Streptophyta > Magnoliopsida > Poales > Poaceae > Triticum > Triticum urartu. Next base: position 628,617,602 of record NC_053023.1, read on the forward strand.
CGAGTTGGATGCACACCCACTTAGTTTCTTTTTGAGCTTTCATACACTTATAGCTCTGGTGCATCCATTGCATGGCAATCCCAACTCACTCACATCGATATCTATTGATGGGCAACTTCATAGCTCGTTGATACGCCTAGTTGATGTGAGACTATCTTCTTCCTCTTTTTTGTCTTCTCCACAACCACCATTCTATTTCACCTATAGTGCTATGACCATGGCTCACGCTCATGTATTGCATGAAAATTGAAATTTTTTGAGAACATCAAAAGTATGAAACAATTGCTTGGCTTGTCATCGGGGTTGTGCATGATTTAAATATTTTGTGTGATGAAGATAGAGCATAGCCAAACTATATGATTTTTTGTAGGGATAGCTTTCTTTGGCCATGTTATTTTGAGAAGACATAATTGCTTGGTTAGTATGCTTGAAGTATTATTATTTTTATGTCAATATTAAACTTTTGTCTTGGATCTTTCAGATCAGAATATTCATGCCACAATAAAGAAAATTACATTAATAATTATGCTAGGTAGCATTCCACATCAAAAATTCTGTTTTTATCATTTACCTACTCGAGGACGAGGAAGAATTAATCTTGGGGATGCTTGATACGTCTCCAATGTATCTATAATTTTTTATTGTTCCATGCTATTATATTATCCATCTAGGATGTTTTATATGCATTTATATGCTATTTTATATGATTTTTGGGACTAACCTATTAACCTAGAGCCTAGTGCCAATTTCTGTTTTTCCTTGTTTTTGAGTATCGCAGAAAAGGAAAACCAAACGGAGTCCAATTGACCTGAAATTTCCGGGAGATTATTTTTGGACCAGAAGAAGCCCATGGAGTATCGGAGATGGGCCAGAAGATTCCCGAGGCACCCATGAGGGTGGGAGCGCACCCTACCCCCTAGGCGCGCCCCCTACCTCATGGACGCCTCGGAGACCCCCCTGACTTGTTCCCGACGCCAAAACCTCTTATATATACCCAAGCTTCCAGAACATAACCTAGATCAGGAGTTCCGCCGCCGCAAGCCTATGTAGCCACCGAAAACCAATCTAGACCCGTTCCGGCACCCTATCGAAGGGGGGAATCCCTCTCCAGTGGCCATCTTCATCATCCCGGCACTCTCCATGATGAGGAGGGAGTAGTTCGCCCTCGGGGCTGAGGGTATGTACCAGTAGCTATGTGTTTGATCTCTCTCTCTCTCTCATGTTCTTGATTCGGCATGATCTTGATGTATCATGAGCTTTGCTATTATAGTTGGATCTTATGATGTTTCCCCCCTCTACTCTCTTGTAATGGATTGAGTTTTCCCTTTGAAGTTATCTTATTGGATTGAGTCTTTAAGGATTTGAGAACACTTGATGTATGTCTTGCATGTGCTTATCTGTGGTGACAATGGGATATTCACGTGATCCACTTGATGTATGTTTTGGTGATCAACTTGCGAGTTCCGTGACCTCGTGAACTTATGCATAGGGGTTGGCACACGTTTTCGTCTTGACTCTCTGGTAGAAACTTTGGGGCACTCTTTGAAGTTCTTTGTGTTGGTTGAATAGATGAAACTGAGATTGTGTGACGCATATCGTATAATCATACCCACGGATACTTGAGGTGACATTGGAGTATCTAGGTGACATTAGGGTTTTGGTTGATTTGTGTCCTAAGGTGTTATTCTAGTACGAACTCTAGGATAGATCAAATGGAAAGAATAGCTTCGTGTTATTTTACTATGGACTCTTGAATAGATCGATCATAAACAATAACTTTGAGGTGGTTTCGTACCCTACAATAATCTCTTTGTTTGTTCTCTGCTATTAGTGACTTTGGAGTGACTCTTTGTTGCATGTTGAGGAATAGTTATATGATGCAATTATGTTATTATTGTTGAGAGAACTTGCACTAGTGAAAGTATGAACCCTAGGCCTTGTTTCCTAGCATTGAAATATTGTTTGTGCTCACTTTTATCATTAGTTACCTTGCTGTTTTTATATTTTCAGATTACAAAAACCTATATCTACCATCCATATTGCACTTGTATCACCATCTCTTCGCCGAACTAGTGCACCTATAAAATTTACCATTGTATTGGGTGTGTTGGGGACACAAGAGACTCTGTTATTTGGTTGCCGGGTTGTTTGAGAGAGACCATCTTCATCCTATGCCTCCCACAGATTGATAAACCTTAGGTCATCCACTTGAGGGCAATTTTCTACTGTCCTACAAACCTCTGCACTTGGAGGCCCCACAACATCTACCAGAAGAAGGTTGTGTAGTAGACATCATTGTCTCTAATGCATAACCCCAAAACGATAGTGGTAAATCAATAAGAGACATCATAGATCGCACCATCTCCAATAAAGTACTGTTACGACATTCGGACACACCATTACGCTGTGGTGTTCCAGGTGGCGTGACTTGTGAAACTATTCCACATTGTTTTAAATGAAGGCCAAACTCGTAACTAAAATATTCGTCTCTGCGATCAGATCGTAGAAACTTTATTTTCTTGTTACGATGATTCTCCACTTCACTCTGAAATTCTTGGAACATTTTTCAAATGTTTCAGACATGTGTTTCATTAAGTAGATATACCCATATCTACTCAAATCATCTGTGAAGGTTTAGAAAATAATAATACCCGCCGCAAGCCTCAACACTCATCAAACTGTATACATCGGTATGTATTATTTCCAATAAGTTAGTGGCTCACTCCATTGTTCCGGAGAACGGAGTCTTAGTCATCTTGCCAATGAGGCATGGTTCGCAAGCGTCAAATGATTCATAATCAAGTGATTCCAAAAGTTCATCTACATGGAGTTTCTTCATGCGTTTTACACTAATATGACCTATTCGGCAGTGCCACAAGAATGTTGCACTATCATTATCAACTTTGCATCTTTTGGCATCAATATTGTGAATATGTGTATCACTACGATCGAGATTCAATAAACCATTTATATTAAGTGTATGACCATAGAAGGTTTTATTCATGTAAACAGAACAACAATTATTCTTTGACTTAAATGAATAACCGTATTGCAATAAACATGATCCAATCATATTCATGCTCAACGCAAACACCAAATAACATCTATTTTAGGTTCAACACTAATCCCGAAGGTAAAGGGAGTGTGCAATGGTGATCTTATCAACCTTGGAATCACTTCCAACACACATCATCACCTCGCCCTCAATTAGTCTTTGTTCATTTTGTAACTCCTGTTTCAAGTTACTAGTCATGGCAACTGAACCAATATCAAATACCCAGGGGCTACTGTGAACACTAGTAAAATATATGATACCCAGGGGCCATCCTTCTTATCCGCCAAGTATTTGGGGCAGTTCCGCTTCCAGTGACCATTTCCTTTGCAGTAGAAGCACTCAGTTCCAGGCTTGGTCTTAGCTTTGGGCTTCTTCATGGGAGTGGCAACTTGCTTGCCATGCTTCTTGAAGTTCCCTTTCTTTCCCTTGCCCTTTACTTGAAACTAGTGATCTTGTCAACCATCAACACTTGATGCTTTTCTTGATTTCTACCTTCGCCGAATATCAGCATCGCGAAGAGCTCGGGGAATCGTTTTCATCATGCCTTGCATATTATAGTTCATCACGAAGTTCTAGTAAAACTTGGTGATAGTGACTGGAGAACTATTTAAATCACTATCTTATCTGGAAGATTAACTCCCACTTGATTCAAGCGATTGTAGTACTTAGACATTCTGAGCACATGCTCACTAGTTGAGCTATTCTCCTCCATCTTGTAGGCATAATACTTGTCAGAGGTCTCATACCTCTAGACATGGGCATGAGTCTGAAATACCAATTTCAACTCTTGGAACATCCCATATGCTCTATGGCATTCAAAACATTTTTGAAGTCCCGGGTCTAAGCCGTAAAGCATGGTGCATTAAACTATCAAGTAGTCATCATACCGAGCTTTGTCAAACGTTCATAACGTCTGCATCTGCTCCTGCAATAGGTCTGCCACCTAGTGGTGCATCACGAACATAATTCTTCTGTGCAGCAATGAGGATAATCCTCAGATCATGGATCCATTCCGCATCATTGCTACTATCATCTTTCAACTTATTTTTCTCTAGGAACATATAAAAAATAAAACAGGGCAGCTATACGCGAGCTATTGATCCACAACATAGATATGCAAAAAACTATCAGGACTAAGTTCATGATAAATTAAAGTTCAATTTAATCATATTACTTAAGAACTCCCACTTAGATAGACATCCCTCTAGTCATCTAAGTGATTATGTGATCCATATCAACTAAACCATGTCCGATCATCATGTGAGATGGAGTAGTTTTCAATGGTGAACATCACTATGTTAACCATACCTACTATATGATTCATGCTCGACCTTTCGGTCTCAGTGTTCCGAGGCCATATCTGCATATGTTAGGCTCATCAAGTTTAACCTGAGTATTCTGCTTGTGCAAAACTGGCTTGCAACCGTTGTATGTGAACGTAGAGCTTATCACACCCGATCATCACGTGGTGTCTCGGCACGACGAACTATAGCAACAGTGCATACTCAGGGAGAACACTTTTACCTTGAAATTTAGTGAGAGATCATCTTATAATGCTACCGCCGTACTAAGCAAAATAAGATGCATAAAGGATAAACATCACGTGCAATCAATATAAGTGATATGATATGGCCATCATCATCTTGTGCCTTTGATCTCCATCTCCAAAGAACCGTCATGATCACCATCATCACCGGCTTGACACCTTGATCTTCATTGTAGCATCGTTGTCGTCTCGCCAACTATTGCTTCTATGACTATCGCTACCGCTTAGTGATAAAGTAAAGCAACTACATGACGATTGCATTTCATACAATAAAGAGACAACCATATGGCTCCTGCCAGTTGCCAATAACTTTGTTACAAAACATGATCATCTCATACAACAATTTATATAATCACGTCTTGACCATATCACATCACAACATGCCCTGCAAAAACAAGTTAGACGTCTTCTACTTTGTTGTTGCAAGTTTTACGTGGCTGCAACGGGCTTGGCAAGAACCATTCTTACCTACGCATCAGAAACCACAATGAATTTTCGTCAAGTGTGTTGTTTTAACCTTCAACAAGTACCGGGTGTAGTCACACTCGATTCAACTAAAGCTGGAGAAAGAGACACCCACTAGCCACCTGTGTGCAAAGCACGTCGGTAGAACCAGTCTCATGAACGCGGTCATGTAATGTCGGTCTGGGCCGCTTCATCCAACAATACCGCCGAATCAAAGTATGACATGCTGGTAAGCAGTATGACTATTATCACCCACAACTCTTTGTGTTCTACTCGTGCATATAACATCTACGCATAGACCTGGATCGGATGCCACTGTTGGGTAATGCAGTATTTCAAAAAAATTCCTACGATCATGCAAGATCTATTTAGGAGATGCATAGCAACGAGAGGGGAGAGTGTGTCTATGTACCCTCGTAGACCGAAAGCGGAAGAGTTTAAGTAACACGGTTGATGTAGTCGAACATCTTCGCGATCCAACCGATCAAGTACCGAACGCACGTCACCTCCGCGATCTGCACACATTCAGCTCGATGACGTCCCTCGTACTCTTGATCCAGCTGAGGCCAAGGGTGAGTTCCGTCAGCACGACGGCGTGTTGACGGTGATGATGAAGTTACCGACGCAGGGCTTCCTCTAAGCACTACGACAATATGACCGAGGTGGAAAACTATGGAGGGCGGCACTGCACACGGCTAAAGATCAACTTGTGTGTCTATGGTGTGCCCCCTCCCCCATATATAAAGGAGAGAGGAGGGGAGGGTCGGACGGCCCCTAGGGCGCGCCCCAAGAGGGGAATCCTACTCCTAGTACGAGTAGGTTCCCCCTTTCCTAGTCCAACTAGGAGAAGAAGGAAGGAGAGGGAGAGGGAGAGTGAAAGAGGGGCCGCGCCCCCCTCCCCTTGTCCTATTCGGACTCCCCTTGGGGGGCGCCACCTCCTGGCTGCGGCCCTCTCTCTCCCCTAAGGCCCACAAAGGCCCATAACTTCCCGGGGGGTTCCGGTAACCCTCCGGCACTCCGGTTTTATCCGAAACTATCTAAAACACTTCCGGTGTCCGAATAACATGGTCCAATATATCAATATTTATGTCTCGACCATTTCAAGACTCCTTGTCATGTCCGTGATCACATCTGGTACTCCAAACAACCTTCGGTACATCAAATCACATAACTCACAATACATATCATCATCGAACATTAAGCGTGCGGACCCAATGGGTTCGAGAACTATGTAAACACGACCAAGACACATCTACGGTCAATAACCAATAGCGGAACCTGGATGCTCATATTGGTTCCTACATATTCTACGAAGAACTTTATCGGTTAAACCGCATAACAACATATGTTGTTCCCTTTGTCAACGGTATGTTACTTGCCCGAGATTCGATCGTCGGGATCATCATACCTAGTTCAATATCGTCACCGGAAAGTCTCTTTACTTGTTCCGTAATGCATCATCCCGTGACTAACTCATTGGTCGCATTGCTTGCAAGGCTCATAGTGATGTGCATTACCGAGAGGGCCCAGAGATACTTCTCCGATACACGGAGTGACAAATCCTAATCTCGATCTATGCCAACTCAACAAACACCATCGGAGACACCTGTAGGCCATCTTTATAATCACCCAGTTACGTTGTGATGTTTGATAGCACACAAGGTGTTCCTCCGGTATTCAGGAGTTGTATAATGTCATAGTCTGAGGAACATGTATAAGTCATGAAGAAAGCAATAGCAGAAAAACTAAACGATCATTATGCTAAGATAACGGATGGGTCTTGTCCATCACATCATTCTCTAATGATGTGATCCCGTTCATCAAATGACAATACATGTCTATGGTTAGGAAACTTAACCATCTTTGATTAATGAGCTAGTCAAGTAGAGGCATACTAGGGACACTCTGTTTTGTCTATGTATTCACACATGTACTAAGTTTCTGGTTAATACAATTCTAGCATGAATAATAAACATTCATCATGATATAAGGAAATATAAATAACAACTTTATTATTTCCTCTAGGGCATATTTCCTTCAGTGAGTGCATGAAGGTATATCTTTAGATCTTGCAATTGAATCTTTTAGTTTCTTGTTTTATCACTACTTTGGTTTATAAAAAGAAAACTACATAAAAATGGAATTTAGGTTGCATCATATTATTGATCATCTTTATAATATCTTTCTTGAAAATGATGGTTCGGAAAATTGTGCTCAATTGTTAGAAGAAGAAGTCAATAAAATGCTTAGCACAAAATATTTGAATGATGAGCATGATTGCAGTGTTGTTAGTATGAATTCTTTCAATGTCCAAAATGCTAATGATGATTGCACAAGTCATGACAAAAATGTTTCTTATAAGCATGTCACTTTTTGCGGAGTGAATTGGGAATGCATTTGCACACCAAAAAGGGAAGATAGATTTTGTAAGAAGCATAAATATTTGGAAATGAAAAGGTTGCAAGAGAGGCTAGATGATTGTGCTGAAAGATGTAATTTTTTCGCCATCCTTGTGAACTTTGCAATGAACGTGGTCATTTAAATCTCCAATGCAAATTGTTTCATGATCAAATCATATCCAGAAATTGTGATAACTTGATTTCCCTTGAGCATCATAAAGAGCTTAGTCTTGTTTTGGGGTATGAAGAAATGAAACGTATAACTAAGGGTATTCCAAAATTTAATCTCGAGAGATTTCTTGATTTTGATCTAGAAGAAATTTATATGTTTTTTTTACGGTAAATTGCATTGAGAATCCTTATATTGCCAACTATCTAAAGACAAGAAAACAAATATAATATGAAGAGAGTACTAATGAAAGGGAAAATATTTCCCAATACCCTCCTAGTGTTTATTATGATGAATCAGGTAACGAGGAGGAGCTTCCTGTCCAATCAATATCTTCTACAAGAAGCTTGAAAAAATAATTAAACCCACATATGGTGTGGTGGAGAAGAAGAAAAGAAGAAAGAATAGAGGTAAAAGGTATCTCTTCCAAATAATGTTGCTCCCATCACCATTGTGCCTCATGAAAGTGAATCGAATATGTTGATGGAGGATGATGATTTTGTTATGCCTATTGCTTGTTGTGATGATTGTGATTGGGAAGAATATGATAATAATGTTTGCTATACTATTGGTGCCATTCATGCTATTGATAAGAATGATTGTGATGATACGCAAAACCACAAGCTTGGGGATGCTATGTTTGATGAGTATTATATGTTTGAAGATTTATTTGCTGGAAATAATCCTTGTCCTAACCTTGGGAATGCTTTGCTTAATGAATATGATCATTCGATTCCTTCTACTTTTGATAAAAAAATTATTATGATAGCATGCCTCCTATTTGTGATGATTACATTGATGAAAGTGGGTTTGGAAGAGTGTCAACTTTAGGTAGTAGTGATCCCACTATTTTGGAGGGTGTTGAATCTTATTACAATATTGATGAAAGTGGATTTGGAGAGGTCATGACTTTATTTATTGACACATCCACTATTTTGGAAGAGGTTTCAATTGACTATGACAATAAGGTTTCTATCTATGATGATGATTATGATGACATGCATGCCATAACGAGTAGTAAATCTTCTATGCTTGTGCATCATGAAAAGAGTGTTGTATGTGATAGACATATTGTTGAATCCATTCATGATGTCTCTGACAATTATTATGAGGAAGGAACTTATTCCCTTACATATCTCAATAATATCAAGTTTCTTCTCTATGTGTTGATTGTTTTGAAGTTGCACTTGTTTTGCCTTCCTATGCTAGTTGATTCTTGTTCCCATAAGTTGTTTGCTCAAAAAATCCCTTTGCATAGGAAGTGGGTTAGACCTAAATGTGCTAGTCATATGCTTAATGATGCTCTCTTTACATTTCAATTCTTATCTTTTATGCGAGTATCATTGAAATCATCATGCCTAGCTTAAAAGGCATTAAAGAAAAGCGCTTGTTGGGAGACAACCCAACACTTTTACCTACTTTTTTGTGTTTGCACATGATTATGTTACTGTAGTAATCATGTTTTATTGCTTTTGTTTCAATAAAGTGCCAATAAAATCCTTTAGGATCTTGTTGGGTGATAGTTGCTTTGATGTTGCTGAAAAACAGAAACTTTTTCACTCACGAAAATAATTCTAGTTTTTAACAGGAGAGTGCTATTGAGTTGATTATTTTTGCATAAGATTAATATACAAATTTCTCACGTGGTCCTAATCTTTAAGAATTTTTGGAGTAGTATAAATATGGTTTGAGTACAGATTACTACAGACTGTTTTGTTTTTGACAGATTCTGTTTTCAATGCATAGTTTGCTTGTTTTCTAGTTTCTATGGCTTATATTGCTCAATATAGATTATAGAGATGATATGATACAGTAGGCATTGTGTGAGAACAATTATGAATCTTATCTTTGGCAGTACCAAAAGTGGAATGGTTTGCTCTTTATCATACTAACCTATTTCACAAAGTTCCGTTAAGTTTTGTGTGATTGAAGTTTTCAAGTTTTGGGTGAGATGTCGATATGAGGAGAATAAGGAGTGATAAGACCCTAAGCTTGGGGATGCCCAAGGCACCTCAAGGTAATATTTAAGTAATATCCAAGCAACTAAGCTTGGGGATGCCCCAGAAGGCATCCCCTCTTTTGTCTCCAACATTATTGGTAACCTCACTTGGAGCTATGTTTTCATTCATCACATGATATGTATTTTGCTTGGAGCATCAATTTATTTTGTTAGGATTTTCTTGCTGTTATTTAGAATAATGTTTTGCATCTTTTATTTCAATTAAAGTGGCAATGATAGCCTTTGCCATGCTTATTTTGCAAGTATACATGTTGTTGTTTGAAAACAGAAAGTTTACCGCTATTGCAAAAATTCCTTAGAAAAGTAAGAATGTGATAAAATGCTGAAACTTCTTGCAAAAAGAGCTCTGATGAATTTTCTTTAGTGTGGTAAATTTTCATAATCTTTGGAGTTAGGGAAGTATTGATACTCTTGCATTCTTTACAGACTGTACTGTTTTGGCAGATTGCTGTTATGTTTGCATTGTTTGCATATGTTTGCTTGTTTAATGATTCTATTTGAGGATAGGAGTATTAAACATGCAGAGGCATTTAGTATGAAATGTTGAATAATAATTTAGTGATATGCTACAGTAGAGAATGATAAGGTTTTTGCATTGGTTTATACTAACTTATCTCACAAGTTCTTATTGAGTTTCGTGTGGATGAAGCTTTTGAGATTTATGAAACCATGATATGAGAATAATTAAGGAGACACAAAAGCTCAAGCTTGGGGATTCCCAAGGCATCCCAGGTTAATATTTCAAGAAGTCTCAAGCATCTAAGCTTGGGGATGCCCCGGTAGGCATCCCACCTTTCTTCTTCAACAATTATCGGTTAGTATCAGTTGATCCGAAGTTTTTGCTTCTTCACATGATGTGTGCTATTGTAGAAATGTCATTTTGTTTTGTTTTGCTCGTTGTTTTAATAAAATTCTTAGATCTGTAAGTTTTTAAATAAAATAGAGTCCTCAAATAATTGCTAGGGAGGCCAAGTAAGCGGCATTCACATCCCGTCAACGAAGCTCTTTCCTATGTCATTTATTCTTGTGCTTCACTTATATCCTATGAGTAAATTGTTGAATAAATTGAATTTCATGAAGTTGAATTCATATCATGTCTAGTGGTAGCTTTACATTGGGTTTAGAATGTGAAATCTTTTGAGGCTTGACAATCACAATATTGGTCATACAAGCAATTCACAAATAATTAGTATAAGGAACAAAACTTTCACATATAAATACACTATCATGGAAATCTTTTGTGATTGTGAGCCCCCATCAAAATATTATATGCCAAAATTGTTGACCTTGGACAAGGAAGACAACATAATGGTTTATGTTTGTTCATATTCACATAGAAATTATATTGTCATAGATCCTTCAACATGTGGTTCTTGCCCCCCATCTTTGCTAGCCAAAAATTCCGCCCCAAGTAGAGATACTACTTGTGCATCCAAAAACCCTTAAACCCAAATCTTATTTTCAAGAGTCCACCATACCTACCTATATGTGGTATTCTTTTGCCATTCTAAGCAAATTTGTATGTGCCATCTTTAATTTTCAAAATAAATTTCTCTTTTGTGTGCTCGTACCGCTCGCGAGGCGGTGAGGGTGGCCAATATTTTCCATGCTAGATGTGTTATTCTCACGATGAGTGTTTATTCACTTGTCATTGCACGGGAGTAAGGCAAAGGTATTAGGGATGCCCAGTCCCGAAATGAAAAATGAATTCACTTTATGTTGTCAAATAATAAATTCCTTGGAAAGTGTTGGTATGGAGGGCACCCGTGGATACGGTTAACCATGGAAAGTGAAAGTATGGTGGAAAAAGGAATAAACTTTATTTTCTGTTTGGGAACCGCCTATGATATATCTAGCATGGAAAGTGTTGGGAGCTCTAAGTCGTTTTCGTTGGTGGGAAAATTATGCCTCTCAAAATGTTTTTATCTCTCAATTTTTGCTTTGACCTCTGGCACCTCTACAAATCCCTACTTCCCCCTGCGAAGGGCCTATCTTTTACTTTTCAGTATTTACTTTTATGCAAAGAGTCAAAGTTTTTCTCTCTATTCCTTTTTATTTTTCTCTTTTGGCAAGCATAATGTGGTGAGGAAAGATCTAGGCACATATGTCCAGTTGAATATGGGTAGCATGAGTTATTACTGTTGACATCACCCTTGAGGTGAATACGTTAGGAGGCGAAATTATAAGCCCCTATCTTTCTATGTGTCCGGTTGAAACGTTTTGCTCATGTGTACAAGGTGAGTGTTAGCAATCATAGAAGACCATATGATGGTTGAGTATGTGGAGCTCTTACTTAAGCTCTGTTGAATAAGTTGAATTGCAATTGCTTGGTGACCAAGAAGATAGGTTGTTGAGTTTCAAGAGAATTCATTGTTTGAACCTTAACATGTGAATTGGTTGCTACTATAACATGAGAAGTTTCATAAGAAAGAATTGTTGTTATGATGCTAGGAAAAGTGATTGAAATTATCATTGATGAAACTTATGCACTTTGCTAGCATTCACACTTCATAAATTATTTCTTTTATCATTTACCTACTCGAGGACGAGTAGGAATTAAGCTTGAGGATGCTGATACGTCTCCAACGTATCTATAATTTATGAAGTATTCATGGCAATATATTATCATTCTTGGATGATTTACAATCATTTTATAGCAAATTTATATCATTTTTTGGGACTAACCTATTGACCCAGTGCCCAATGCCAGTTGTTGTTTTTTTCTTGTTTTTTACATCGCAGAAAATAAATATCAAACGGAGTCCAAACACCGTGAAACTTTACGGAGATTTTTTTGGACCAAAAGGAACCCAATGGGCCAGAGCTGCACCTGGGGGTGCCCCGAGGGGGACACAACCCACCATGTGGCGCGCCCAGGTGGGTTCTGCCCACCTCGGTGGCCTCACATACCCCTTCTTTGCACTATAAATTCCCAAATATTCCGAAACCCCTCGGGGTTAACCTAGATCAGAAGTTCCACCGCCGCAGGGCTCCGTAGCCACCGAAAACCAATCTAGACCCATTCCAGCACCCTGTCGGAGGGGGGAATCATCTCTGGTGGCCATCTTCATCATCCCGGCGGCCACCACGATGAGGAAGGAGTAGTCCACCCTCGGGGCTGAGGGTTTGTATCAGTAGCTATGTGTTTAATCTCTCTCTCTCTCTCGTGATCTATATCATGGGCTTTGTTAATATAGTCGGATCATATGATGTTTCTCCCCTCTATACTCTTGTTGTGATGAATTGAATCTTTACCCTTTGAAGTTTTGTCTTGTCGGATTGAATATTCAGAAATGAGAACACATGATATATGTCTTGTGGTATGAATACTTGAGGTGACAATTGGGGTATCTTATTGACTCACTTGATATATGTTATGGCATTCAACTCATGGATTCCCGCGGTGATATTGGGGTAGTCTATGCATAGGGGTTGATGCACGTTTTTACTATCCTTTCTCTGATATAAACTTTGGGGCCTCCTTGTAGTTCTTTGTGTGGATTGAGTATTATGAATATGAATTTGCTTTGGTGTTATTCTAGTACGAACTCTAGGATAGATCGAACGGAAACAATAGCTTTGTGTTATTTTAGTACGGACTCTTGAATAGATCGAACGAAAATAATAGCTTTGAGGAGGTTTCATACCCTACAAACAATTCCTATCTTTTGTTCTCCGCTAATAGGAACTCGGGAGTGATTCTTCGTTGCACTTTAAGGGATAATCATATGATCCAACTATGTTAGCACTGTTGGGAGATTGCGCTAGTGAAAGTATGGAACCTAGGCCTTGTTTTTAAGCATTGCAATACCGTTTTTGTGCCCGTTTACTATTTGCTACCTTGCTATTTTTATTTATTCAGATTATCAAAATATATTTCTACCATCAATATTACACTCTTATCACCATTTCTTCGCCGAACTAGTGCACCTATACAATTCACCATTGTATTGGGTGTGTTGGGGACACAAGAGATTTCTTGTATTTGGTTGCAGGGTCGTTTGAGAGAGAAAATCTTCATCGTACACCTCTCATGGAGTGATAAACCTTAGGTCATCCACTTGAGGGAAAATTGCTACTGTCCTACAAAACTCTGCGCTTGGAGCCCCAACACGTCTCTACAAGAATAAAGTTGCATAGTAGACATCAATGACTCCGAGTCTCGATATGGATACATATTGAAAGTGGGAGCAATTAGCTAGAGTAGCTCCATGCAGAGCATTGTAGACATACAAATTTGCAAAATACATACGGATTTGAATATGACAGACCCGTTGACTAAACCTCTCTCACAAGCAAAACATGATCACACCGTAATACTCTTTGGGTATTAATCACATGGCGATGTGAACTAGATTATTTGACTCTAGTAAACTCTTTGGGTATTGGTCTCATGGTGATGTGAACTATGGGTGTTCACATGGCGATGTGAACTAGATTATTGACTCTAGTGCAAGTGGGAGACTGAAGGAAATATGCCCTAGAGGTAATAGTAAATTTGTTATTTTATATTTCCTTATTCATGATAAAGGCTTATTATTCATGCTAGAATTGTATTGATCGGAAACCTTAATACATGTGTGAATACATAAACAAACACCGTGTCCCTAGTGAGCCTCTACTAGACTAGCTCGTTAATCAAATATGGTTAAGGTTTCCTAACCATAGACATGTGTTGTCATTTGATAACGGGATCACATTATTAGGAGAATGATGTGATCGACAAGACCCATCCATTAGCTTAGCATTATGATCGTTCAGTTTTATTGATATTGCTTTCTTCATGTCAAATAGATATTCCTTCGACTATGAGATTATGCAACCCCCGGATACCGGAGGAATTCCTTGTGTGTTGATTGCTCTCTGACTATAGCGCCAGAAAAGCTCCTGTCTGCTAGGACTACGTCGGTATTTCCCCAAAGAGGAAGGGATGATGCGGCACATCGACGATAGGTATTTCCCTCAGTGAAGAAAGCAAGGTTATCGAACCAGTAGGAGAACCAAGCAACACAATGTAAACAGCACCTGCACACAAATAACAACACCTCGCAACCCAACCTGTTAAAGGGGTTGTCAATCCCTTTCGGGTAACGATGCCAGAAAATTGTAGTACATTGAAATAATAGATCACAAATAAAATAAAGTGCAGCAAAGTATTTTTGTATTTTTGGTTTAATAGATCTCGATAAAATTGCAAAGGAAAAATAGATCGCAAGCAAATATATGAGGAAGAAGACCCGGGGGTCGTAGGTTTCACTAGTGGCTTCTCTCGAGAAAAAATAACAAACAGCGGGTAAACAAATTACTTTTGGGCAATTGATAGAACCTCAAATAATTATGACGATATCCAGGCAATGATCATTACATAGGCATCACGTCCAAGATTAGTAGACCGACTCCTGCCTGCATCTACTACTATTACTCCACACATCGACCGCTATCCACCATGCATCTAGTGTATTAAGTTCATGGAGAAACGGAGTAATGTAATAAGAACAATGACATGATGTAGACAAGATTCTTTTATCTATTGCGTAGATATAGATCCCATGTTTTTATTCTTAGTAGCAACGATACATACGTGTCGGTTCCATTTTCTGTCACTGGGATCAAGCACCATAAGATCGAACCCACTACCGGGCACCTCTTCCCATTGCGAGATAAATAGATCAAGTTGGCCAAACAAAACCCAAATATCGGAGAAGAAATACGAGGCTATAAGAGATCATGCATATAAGAGATCAAAGAAACTCAAATAACTTTCATGGATATAAAAAGATATGACTGATCATAAACTCAAAGTTCATCAGATCCCAACAAACACACCGCAAAAAGAGTTACATCATATGGATCTGCAAGAGACCATTATATTGAGAATCAAGAGAGAGAGAGAGAGAGAGAGATGAAGCCATCTAGCTACTAACTACGGACCCGAAGGTCTACAAAGAACTACTCACGCATCATCGGAGAGGCACCAATGGAGGTGGTGAACCCCATCCAAGATGGTGTCTAGATTGGATCTGGTGGTTCTGGACTCTACGGTGGCTGGATGAATATTTCATTGACTCCCCTAGGGTTTCTGGAATATTTGGGTATTTATAGAGCAAAGAGGAGGTCCGGGGGGCACCCAAGGTGGGCACAACCCACCAGGGCGCGCCTGGGCCTCCTGGCGCACCCTGGTGGGTTGTCCCCTCCTCGGGACTCCCCCTAGGTGCAACCAGGGCCCAACATGTTCCTTCTGGTCCATAAAAAATCTCCATAAAGTTTCGTGGCATTTGGACTCCGTCTGATATTGATTTTCTGCGATGTAAAAAACACAAAAAAAACAGGAACTGGCACTTGGCACTATGTCAATAGGTTAGTACCAAAAATGATATAAAATGATTATAAAACATCCAAGATTGATAATAAAACAGCATGGAACAATCAAAAATTATAGATACGTTGGAGACATATCATGTGCTATCAAACGTCACAACGTAACTGGGTGATTATAAAGATGCTCTACAGTTATCTCCAAAGGTGTTTGTTGAGTTTGGCATAGATCGAGATTAGGATTTGTCACTCCGAGTATCAGAGAGGTATCTCTGGGCCCTCTCGGTAATACACATCATTAGCTTGCAAGGAACGAGTAAGGAGTTAGTCACGAGGTGATGTATTAAGGAACGAGTAAAGAGACTTGCCGGTAACGAGATTGAACTAGGTATGAAGATACCGACGATCGAATCTCATGCAAGTAACATGCCGATGGACAAAGGGAATTATGTATGTTGTCATAAAGGTTCAATCGATAAAAGATCTTCATGGAATATGTAGGAATCAATATGGGCATCCAGGTCCCGCTATTGGTTATTGACCGGAGAGGTGTCTCGGTCATGACTACATATTCCGGAACCCGCAGGGTCGCACGCTTAACGTTCGTTGACGCTAGGGTAGTATTGGGATATTTGATGAGTGGTAACAAAATGTTGTCCGGAGTCATGGATGAGGCCATGTACCTCACGAGGAGTCTCGGAATGGTCGAGAGGTAAAGATTTATATATGGGAAATCATATTTTGGGTTCCGGAAAAAGTGCAGTTTTTCGGTATTCTACCGGGAAGATTCTAGAAGGTTCCGGAGGATTCCAAAGGGGTCTGGAAGTCCACAAGTGGGTCCACCATGACCCAAGGGCTGGCATGGGCTGTGGGGAGGTCCCCTGACCTTATTGGGCTAGGTGCACCAAGTCCTCAAAAGCCCATGTGGCTAGGGAAGGCAAAAAAGGAAGGAGTCCTAGTAGGAATAGGATTGGACTTGGAGTCCAAGTCCTCTCCCCCTTAGTTGTGCCATAGGGCTTGGAGGGGCTGTTTCCCACGCCCCTCCACCTATATATAGAGGGGAGGGGCGCCCCAAGAGGACACACCAAGCCCTTGGCACCCCTCTCTCTCCCATTACTCCGTAGTTCCACCTCCTCGTCCCGGCAACGCTTAGCGAAGCGTTGTCGGTACTCCACCACCACCTTCACCAGCACGCCATCGTGTTGGTTGTGATCCCATCTACTTCTGCTCTCTCGCTTTTTGGATCAAGAAGGAGGAGACGTCATCGAGCCGCACGTGTGCTAAACTCGGAGGTGTCGTCCATTCGGCACTAGATCGGTTGGATCATGATCGGATCGTGAAGAGTACGACTACATCAACCGCGTTGTTAAACGCTTCCGCATACGGTCTACGAGGGTACGTAGACACACTCTCCCGTCTCGTTACTATGCATCTCCATGGATAGATCTTGCGTGTGCATACAATTTTTTTGTTTTCCATGCAACGTTTCCCAACAAGTTTATGTAAGGTCAAATATCTATTAGAGGAGGGTGAATGGAAGATATGGCAATTTATTTGGAAATGCAGCTTCAAAGAAAAATTGTATAGATAACATAGCTATGCCTTGTCCTTTCAGCTATTGCTATGAACTTTTGCCTTGTTCCTACCACATAGTGCTTGGCTTTTGTTGCCTCGTTTTAATAAAAAACGAGGGGGCGGAAACCTCTTTATTTCAAATATATATCTAAATAACTTAACTGTAATTGCAAAACTGAATAGATGTAAATCTAACACAAAACAAATAACTCAGAGGAAATAAAATAGAATGACTGAATCAGAGACAGGAGCAAACTAGATAAAATAAATAACTAAGTAGCAGTAGACGTACTCAAGTCTCACAAACAAGCATACAACCTTGAGAGCGGCAAGTGCGAACACACAACCAAACATGGTGTAAGTAACAAAATAAGGTAGTTCGCTACAAGGTCTTCAAATCAATCATAGAGAAAGAAGACATGTAAGTTCTTTGAGCCACATGCAGATTACATAATGAAAAGTGGAGCAAAGAGATAGAACACGTAAGCGTCATGAACACAATGCGGTTATTGATCCACTTGATTCGTTAGCACAACTCTATGTATGGTTCGAGAGCCTGGGATTAACCTTAGAAGACAAACTCGTCTTCACCCTATTCTCCTTGAGCTAAAATAACTTAGACCTCGCTCAACCACTCATGGTGGATCTTCAATGCGATCTTTCGGACCTTCACAGACTTATTCTTTGGTGGCCCATAATTACTCTTGGATGCTCTAGAATGAACATCTAACCGTCTAGAAGATGCATATTCCTCAGGAGTAAAACATTAGTTGAGCTTCAATCAAGTACTTTGGTGATGCTCGGTCACTTAGCGGTTTTGGGGCTCTAAGTTTTTTCTCACTTATGATTCTTTCAGTCTCTTATGGAGGCTGGGTTGCTCAAACAACACTTGTCAAACCACTCGGAGCAGTCAACCACAAATGGTTGGAGCTAGGTGGAGATTTATAGCTGGGAGCAATCTTAAGGGTTGAAATGACCGTTGGAGGCAGGGTCACTCAATGTACACATGACATGTGGCGAAACGGTCGAATTCAAACACAATCACTGGATTGACTTGCGGTACAAGTCATCAAACTCCCCAACATGGCCAGTTAGCTAATGTGTCCCAAAGAATAACTTCTTTGACACTAAAACCAAATGAACTACTTCGAAGGAGATTTCAAAGTCTTCACTTGAAGAATTAGGTTGAATTGACCACACACACAAAAAAATACTTTAATCTCAGCTTTCACTTAGACCCCTCTTAATAGTGTAGTTTGTCCCATCGACTCAATTGAAGAAAATGAAACCAGGAAACAAAAACCTTCACTATAACTTCATATTCCTCACAACAAAAATCATGTTCTTCTAAAGGGCGCCAAATTCTTTAATTGTTCCCCTGGTGGCGCAGCCACCACCAGGGCGTGCCACCTAGCCGTGTGGGGGTGGGGGGCTAGCCACCGCCTTACGATGATTTGGCTACCCAAAAATATCACAAAAATTTGTTGACACATTTTTCAACACGGAGCCGCCGCCACCTCCTGTTCTTCCTCTAGAAGTCTGATCTGAAGTCCGTTTCTAGCTCCGGAGAGGGGGATTCATCGTCGACGTCATCCCAACCCTTCTTCATCAACAATTTCATGATGCTCACATTCATTTGTGAGTAATTCTTTTATAGGCACATGGAGGTAGATGAAAATTGGATAAGATTTCCTATGTAATCAGTTTTAGATTTGTTAGGGCTTGATGTCTAGTATCCACTATGTTCTCATTATTATGTTGCTATGACTTTGCTATGCTTAATGATTTTCACTAGGCCCGAGTGCCATGATTTTAAATCCGAACTCACTATGTTTTCATGAAAATATTTGTGTCTTGATCTTATGTACAACTTGTATGCACATGTTGTCTTGTATGCACCTGTTGTCGTTCTAAACCCTAGACCCCAAAGTGACAACAATTGGGTATCGACGAGTATGGCTTTACCTTCAAGATTTCATGTATTCACCGTATGTTAATGTTTTGTTCTGGTTCTCTATTAAAAGGAGCATCTTAATTTCCATTATGATCCCGCTGCCATGGGAGGGTAGAACATAAGATGTTGTCCAAGTTCTTATAGCAAGCACGTACAACTATTTATGGAATGCATGCCCACATATGATTGATGAATTGGAGCTAGTTTGTTGTCGCTCTATGTTATGACGGTTACATAATGAACCTCATCTGAACAAAACCCACTATCTACATCCATGCCTGCACTTTCTACTATTGTTGTTCTCGTTACAATTACTATTGTTGCACTCTGCTACTATTTTGCAATCTTTTCACTGCTACCATCACTTTATCACTACTGCTATCATATTACTATTACTAATAAATTGTTGCAAGCATGTTATATATCCACGTGTGGTTGAATTGACAACTCAACTGCTAAAGCTTATAAATATTCTATGCCCCCTTCTATCAATCACTAAACTTGGGTTGAAATACTTCCCGACTGCCGTGATCCCCTATACTTGTGGGCCATCAATGATCCTTATCTAAAAACGTTAATTAGTTAGTGTTGATACAAGTGTAGCATCGTCTGAAATACATGTCACTTCGAGGTGTGCCATGTCAATATGGGTAGGATAGACTTGTCGTGTATGAGGCGGGGGTGAATGATTCATGCAACAAGAACATTTGGTTGTCTTGATGAAATTAGCAAGAACGCCTTGAGTTCGGAACACACACATCGAAGGATGAACAGGAGTCACATAAAGATGTGATTGGCAAGTTGGACTATTGGTCTAATTATTTTTACATCAGTGATGCTAACATCAATGGCAGAGTAATTGAGACGTGGAACTTGAATCACTAGTAATCAACTACGAGGGGTATTGGTTTTACTAGGAACACACTATTATTATTATTATTTTAATTTGAGTTGCAATAAATTATAAGTGAATTTGCATATCTTTGTTGTACATAAAAATGCATGCAACACCACCTTTAATTTAGCACTGATGCTTGACAAAGAAAAAATGACTACATCTGTCAGTAACTATACAAAGTGGGTCCGTATTTTGAGCATTGTCCTCGGGAGTGCTAGGAAAGAATACATTCTAGAAACAACTATTCCAGACGCCCCTTGCGACACCGCGACGCGTGATGATAGAAATATCTATCAGCTAAAAAGTGATGACTCCTATCAGTGAAGTGTGTGATGCTTTGTTGCATGGAACCGGAGCTTCAAAACATTTTGAGAACCATATGGCCTACAAAATCACTAGTTTCAAGAAGAAGGGGAAAGCCAAGAAGAATGGCAAGGGCACCAGTAAGACCGTCACCAAACCTATGGGTGGTGCCACTTTAGATATTGAGTGCTTCTTCTGTAAGCAAAATGGTCAGTGGAAGAGAAACCGCAAGAAGTTTCTAGTAGAGAAGAAGAAAACTGGAAAGTCTAGCTCAGGTATGAGTGTCAGACATTGTATATATGTTTTACTTGTTGGTGCTCACTGTAATTCTTGGATATTAGATATTCGAGTTGTTGATCACATTTTCCACGTGATGCAGGGATTACAGAGGCCACTGAGACTGACAAAGAATGAGGTGCAGAAGCACGTCGGGTACGGAGTTCAAGTTGTTGTTCAAGCCATCGACATTTTACCTCTACGTCTACCTTCGGGATTCACATTAGAACTTTGTAATTATACTATGTTCTGGCCTTATGCAAGAACATTACACCAGGTTCTTTTTTATTGCGTTATATGTATTTTTAATTCTGAGAACAATGGTTGTTTAATATATTTAAAGAATATGTTCTATGGCTATGCGCCCGTTAAGAATTGGTTGTTATTACCGTTTGATAACCGTAATGGGGAAGAACAATGGTGGTGTATGTGATACGGAGCTACCGCGTGTATGAACGTATCTGTACTGGCTCTGCCCATAGAGAGAAACATGTAAAGTGGCTTAGAAATCCGAAGTAGCATTATGTTTAGGCACCGCTATAGATGCACACTAGAGGGGATTCTGGAATCCCCGGGAACATTTTAATCCCACTTGTCTCAAGTCTCTCATTTAAAATTCTAGGTTTTTAGTTTTTTTGAATTATTTGTCTTTACACTTGCAACATCCTTTCCACCACTTTACCACTGCTTTGGATCGCTAACAATTTACATGCAT
The DNA here is from genome assembly GCF_003073215.2 of Triticum urartu. Taxonomy (NCBI): domain Eukaryota; kingdom Viridiplantae; phylum Streptophyta; class Magnoliopsida; order Poales; family Poaceae; genus Triticum; species Triticum urartu. The sequence continues at coordinate 628,639,292 of NC_053023.1, forward strand.
TTTGCTTGAAGCATTCAAACAAAAGAATGATTCTTGTGCTCCCTATGGGATCGATACTCTTACTTCGAAAAAGCTAAAACTAAACCTTGTGCACTTACAGGAAATCAATGGTCCAAGAATTACTCTGTTTGTTATGAACTTAATACCTTAAGATGCATGCTGGATAGCAGTCGAGGGGTGGAGTAATAGTAGTATATTTAGTAAAATTAACGGTCTACTTGTCACAAACATAACGCCTATATATTGATCATGCCATGAAGATGAAGGACATATGCCCTAGAGCCAATAATAAAGTTGTTATTTATATTTCCTTATATCATGATAAATGTTTATTATTCACGCTAGAATTGTATTAACCGGAAACTTAGTACATGTGTGAATACATAGACAAACAGAGTCTCACTAGTATGCCTCTACTTGACTAGCTCGTTAATAAAGATGGTTAAGTTTCCTAGCCATGGACAAGAGTTGTCATTTGATGAATGGGATCACATCATTAGATAATGATGTGATTGACTTAACCCATCTGTTAGGTTAGCACTATGATCGTTCAGTTTATTGCTATTGCTTTCTCCATAACTTATACATGTTCCTATGACTATGAGATTATGCAACTCCCGAATACCGGAGGAACACTTAGTGTGCTATCAAACATCACAACATAACTGGGTGACTATAAAGATGCTCTACAGGTGTCTATGATGGTGTTTGTTGAGTTGGCATAGATCAAGATTAGGATTTGCCACTCCATGTATCGGAGAGGTATATCTGGGCCCTCTGATACGTCTCCAACGTATCTATAAATTTCGATTGCTCCATGCTATATTATCTACTGTTTTGGACATTATTGGGCTTTATTATCCACTTTTATATTATTTTTGGGACTAACCTATTAACCGGAGGCCCAGCCCAGAACTGATGTTTTTTGCCTGTTTTGGGGTTTCGAAGAAAAGGAATATCAAAAGGAGTCCACACGGAATGAAACCTTCGGGAACGTGATTTTTAGGAAGATTATGATCTGGGAGACTTGGACCCTATGTCAAGAAAGAAAACAGGAGGGCACGAGGTAGGGGGAACGCCTACCCCAACCAGGCGCGCCCTCCACCCTCGTGGGCCCCCTGTTGCTCCACCGACGTACTCCTTCGTCCTATATATACCTACGTACCCCCAAACAATCAGAGATGGAGCCAAAACCCTAATTCCACCGCCACAAATTTCTGTATCCACGAGGTCCCATCTTGGGGCCTGTTCCGGAGCTCCGCCGGAGGGGGCATCGATCACAGAGGGCTTGTACATCAACACCATAGCCTCTTCAATGAAGTGTGAGTAGTTTACCTCAGACCTACGGGTCCATAGTTAGTAGCTAGATGGCTTCTTCTCTCTTTTTGGATCTCAATACAATGTTCTCCCCCTCTCTTGTGGAGATCTATTCGATGTAATCTTCTTTTTGCGGTGTGTTTGTTGAGAACGATGAATTGTGGGTTTATGATCAAGTCTATCTATGAATAATATTTGAATCTTCTCTGAATTCTTTTATGTATGATTGGTTATCTTTGCAAGTCTCTTCGAATTATCAGTTTGGTTTGGCCTACTAGATTGATCTTTCTTGCAATGGGAGAAGTGCTTAGCTTTGGGTTCAATCTTGCGGTGTCCTTTCCCGGTGACAGTAAGGGCAGCAAGGCACGTATTGTATTGTTGCCATCGAGGATAACAAGATGGGGTTCTCTTCATATTGCATGAGTCTATCCCTCTACATCATGTCATCTTGCTTAAGGCGTTACTCTGTTTTTAACATAATACTCTAGATGCATGTTGGATAGCGGTCGATGAGTGGAGTAATAGTAGTAGATGCAGGCAGGAGTCGGTCTACTTGTCTCGGACGTGATGCCTATATACATGATCATACCTAGATATTCTCATAACTATGCTGAATTCTGTCAATTGCTCAACAGTAATTTGTTCAGCCACCGTAGAATACTTATGCTCTTGAGAGAAGCCACTAGTGAAACCTATGACCCCCGGGTCTATCTGTAACACCCCAGATGTAACCTACCTTATTTATATTCCAACTCTTGCCTTTTCCGGCACTAAGTTATGTTATTTCCTCGTTGCCGGGTTTTTGTCTTCGTGTTGTTTTGTCTTTGTCATGCATCTCATATCATGTCATCATGTGCATTGCATTTGCATACGTGTTCGTCTCATGCATTCGAGCATTTTCCCCGTTGTCTGTTTTGCATTCCGGCGCTCCTATGTCCTCCGGTGTCCCTTTTTTCCTCTTTTCGTGTGCAGGTGTTAAACGTTTTCGGATTGGACCGAGACTTGTCATGTGGCCTTGGTTTACTACTGGTAGACCGCCTGTCAAGTTCCGTACCATTTGGACATCGTTTGATACTCCAACCGTTAACCGAGGGACCGAAAAGGCCTCGTGTGTGTTGCAGCCCAACACCCCTCCAAAGTGGCCCAAACACCCACCTAAACCCCTTCCATCATCTAGAGCGTTCGATCACGACCGCGTGGCCGCAAACCGCACCTCATTTGGAGCTTCCTAGCTCCCTCTACCTATAAAACTAGACCTCCCCCGAAATTTTCGGGTCATTCTACCCTAACCCTAGCTAAACCGTTCGCGCCGCCGCCGGACATGTCCGCCTCCTAGCGGACGAAGTCGCCGCCGCCACCCACGCCATTCAGCGCCTAACACGTGGCACGCCGGCCACCTCTCACCGCGTGGCCCGGGCAGCCCGCGTCGGGCCCCCGCGGCCCAGGTCGCTGCCGCCTTGCCCGAGGGGAGCTGCCCTCACCGCGCCGCCCGTCCGCCTACCCGCCGGCGCTCGCCCTGCCACCCGCCGGCGCTCGCCTCCGCCGCGCCGCCCGAGGCTGGCGCCTCCACCGCCGCCATCGTCCTCCTCGCCGGACGCTCTGGCCCCCGCAGAGGATCCGGCCATCTCCCCCAACTCCGGCGCCCCAAGCGTCTCCGGCGAGCACTGTTCCGGCCACCTCGATTCATGTGCCGAGAGGAACCCTAGATCTGGATCCAAATCTTGGTTGACTTTTTCCCCTCGAAACCCTAACTTTTTGCATACTTTGACGCATCATAGCTTCCTCTTTGTGGCTTCGATTCATGCGTGTAGCATATCGAAATGTTCGTCTCGACAAGTACATCATTTCATCTCATTGCATCATTTTCCTTTGAGCTCATCTTGATGCCCGAAATGCTGCTGGAAGAGGGCTATGTGATGTTAGTTTCAGATCTGGTTCAGGAAATGCACTTTTGTCATTTTTGCCATGATTAATGTGTGCATGCTATGATCCTGAGCTCTACATATGTTTTGAATAATGCCATGCCGTCTTTACAGGGGTGTATGCCATGTATTTTTGTGATCTATGTGGTGACTAGCACAAGCATGCAAAGTAGCTTACTCAATGATGCTGATTTCAGGGATTTCGGAATTCACTAAGTCCTTGCCCTGTCATTACTTTTATGCCATATGTTCATGTTGTTTCCTAGTGATCTGTGCCTCTTTTGAGCATGATCAGTAAGGATGTTTTGTATATAATGTTGTGCTCTATCCATCCATGTATTTATTTGCAATTATGGAGCACCCTAGCTTGAGTCAATCGAGCTCTACTTTTGCTATAAAATGTTCCTGGCAGATTGTTAACATGTTTAGCAATTTTGCCGAGCTTGTTGTTGTTGATCCGTGCATGCTATGTTGTTGTCTTGCCATGTCTAGCTTCTACGCCATGCCTACTTGCTGGGTGTATGCTTAGATTATCATGCCATGCTTTGTAGTGAGTGCATCGAGCTCGTAAACATGCCTACTCGTTATCTGTTTTGCCATGCTCCAGTTTTTCACTAAGTCTGAATCTGGTTATGTTTTTGCTATGTTTACATGCTTGCAATTGTATTTTCTGATCCCTTTTGGCTCATGGTCACTAAGGGACTTTTGTTGTATGCTTTGAGTAGCTTCATGCCATGCTTTGCTTTGCCATGATATGTTCCTGTAGCATGTAGTTTTCGTGCTCTAAAGATTGCTTCCTGATGTTAAATTCCTGATTTGCTGTTAATTTCACTAAGTCTGAAACCTGTTATCTTTTGCAGTTTTGCCATGCTTGTTTGAGCTTACTATTGAGTGAATTAGCCATAGCTCAGTGTTCATATTTTTTCAAGCATCATGAGTGTATCCCTGCCATGTATTTTGTTGCCATGTTTGAGTGCAGTAGCTTATTTATCTGGATGCATTTAGAAGGCTACTTGTTGTTTATCGCAGACCGGTGCCATATTTGTTTTGCTTGCCATTTCCAAACCGTGCATCCGATTCCGGTGATCTTTATATCGATTTCAACCGAAATCACCTCACCTTTCCAGTGGCACACTTGGATTTCCATGTTGAGGCCATGTTCAATCATTCCTTTCCAAATCATGCATATGCATCACATGTTGCATCCCGCATATCATACCATGTTTGCATCATGTTGTTTGAGCATTGCACGTGGTTAATTGTATTCCTTTTGCTTGTTGTTCTTGTTTGGGTAGAGCCGGGAGACGAGTACGTGAACGAGGAGCCCGTTGAGTACGCTTACGAGGATCAAGTCAACTGTGAGAACTTTGCAGGCAAGATGACCATACCCTCGAAATCACTTCTATCTTTGCTTGCTAGTTGCTCGCTCTTTTGCTATGCCTATGCTACGATACCTACCACTTTCTTATAATGACTCCCAAATTGCCATGTCAAACCTCTAACCCACCTTGTCCTAGCAAACCGTTGTTTGGCTATGTTACCGCCTTGCTCAGCCCCTCTTATACCGTTGCTAGTTGCAGGTGAAGATTGGAGTTTTGTTCCTTGTTGGAACATGTTTATTGTTGGGATATCACCATATTATCTTGTTTATCTTAATGCACCTATATACTTGGTAAAGGGTGGAAGGCTCGGCCTTATGCCTGGTGTTTTGTTCCACTCTTGCCGCCCTAGTTTCCGTCATATCGGTGTTATGTTCCCGGATTTTGCGTTCCTTACACTGTTGGGTTATAATGGGAACCCCTTGACACTTCGCCTTGAATAAAACTCTTCCAGCAATGCCCAACATTGGTTTTACCATTCGCCACCTAGCCTTTTCCCTTGGGTTTCGCGGACTCAAGGGTCATCTTTATTTTAACCCCCCCCCCCCAGGCCAGTGCTTCTCTAAGTGTTGGTCCAACCGAGCGATGTCCGGGGCTACCAGGGGCAACTCTGGGCTGGCCTACCCGACATCTTGCTCATCCTGTGTGCCCTGAGAATGAGATATGTGCAGCTCCTATCGGGGTTTGTCGGCACATCTGGGTGGTGTTGCTGGTTTAGTTTTACCATTGTCGAGATGTCTTGTAACCGGGATGCCGAGTCTGGTCGGATTGTCTTGGGAGAAGGAATATCCTTCGTTGACCGTGAGAGCTTGTGATGGGCTAAGTTGGGACTCCCCTGTAGGGATTTGAACTTTCGAAAGCCGTGCCCGCGGTTATGGGCAGATGGGAATTTGTCAATGTCGGTTTTAGATAACCTGAAACTTAACTTAATTAAAATAAACCAACCGCGTGTGTAACCGTGATGGTCTCTTCACGACGGAGTCCGGGAAGTGAAAACGGTGTTGGAGTAATGCTTGACGTAGGTTGTTCTAGGATCACTTCTTGATCATAGTTTGTCGCTCGTGCCTTTGCCTTCTCTTCTCACTCTCTTTTGCGCATATGTTAGCCACCAAATATGCTAGTCGCTTGCTGCAGCTCCACATCATACCTTTACCCTTCCTATAAGCTTAAATAGTCTTGATCGCGAGGGTGTGAGATTGCAGAGTCCCCGTGACTCACAGATTCCTTCCAAAACCAGATGCAGGGACCGATGATACCGCTCCAGGTGATTCAACTGTGCTCAAGTGGCTGTTCGATGAGGACTCAAGACGATACTACGTGTCTTTCCCAGATGATCAATAGTGGTGCCCAGTTGGGGCGATCGGGGACTTTGTCGCATTTGGGGGTTGATCTTCATTTTGGTTCCATAGTCGGACCTTGAGTGTATTTGGATGAATGTAATGACTTATTTATGCTATTTTTGTGACGTGGCGAGTGTAAACCAACTATGTATCCTTTTCCCTTATTATATTACATGGGTTGTTGTGAAGATTACCTCACTTGCGACATTGCGTTCAATGCGGTTTTGACGCGTGGGAGATATAGCCGCATCGAAGGCGTTACACTATCTTTATCATATTAATATCCTACTACTTAGTTATTTCCTTTGCTATTTACTTTGACTTTATTTTACTTTGCATCTTTATCATAAAAATACCAAAAATATTATCTTATCATATCTATCAGATTTCACTCTCATAAGTGGCCCTATAGGGATTGACAACCCCTATTTGCGTTGGTTGTGAGGATTTATTTGTTTTGTGCAAGTGCGAGGGACTCGCGCGTAGCCTCCTACTGGATTGATACCTTGGTTCTCAAAAACTGAGGGAAATACTTACGCTACTTTGCTGCATCATCCCTTCCTCTTCGGGGAAAACCAACGCAATTCTCAAGAGGTAGCAAAAAGGATTTCTGGCGCCGTTGCCGGGGAGGTCTACGCAAAAGTCAACATACCAAGTACCCATCAGATACCCTTATCTCCCGCATTACATTATTTGCCATTTGCCTCTCGTTTTCCTCTCCCCCCACTTCACCCTTGCCGTTTTATTCGCCCTCTCTCTCTATCATCCCTCTCTATTTGCCTCTTTTTGCCTGCTTGCTTTTTGTTTGCTTGTGTGTTAGTTTGTTTGCTTGTCGTTATGGCTAGTCCCTTATCTTCTTCGTTGTCTCCCGAGAATGAAATTCTAAATTTTAAGCAAAGGGAGGGTGAAAATCTAAAAGATGCTTGGTATAGAATTTGCAATGCTCAAAATAGATCTGCTAGGAAGCAATCTACTACAATTCTCCTTCGCAATTTTTATGTAGGCATTACTCCTTGGCACCGTTATGTTCTTGATACTATTACCGAAGGGAACTTTTTGGGTAGCCATACTTTTGATTCTTATAATGCTATGTTAGATTTATTTGACTCACCCCCTCTCTTGGTTAATGGAACTATATTAACTTTGCAGCATGTAATGCAAAGGCTTGAGATTATTGAAAATAAGGTTGCTACCGTAGAGTTAATTGAAAATTTGGATAAAAAGATCCATAGCCGAATCTCTCAATATGGATCTAAAGTAGGAGTTACTTTGAAAGATATTAAAGAAAAGGAACCCATAGTTAATGAGAAAATAAATCACGATTCTGTTAGGATCGATAAACTTGAGAATATTATTACCAACTTGGGAACCGCTTTTTCTTCCGTAAAGAATACTCCAAGTCCTTCCACTAAAGTTGCCGAGCTTATGTACGTTCCTAAAAATAACGGTGAATCATCTAGTAAGGAAAATGCGGATCTCAAATCTATAAGTGTTCATCCCAATCTTTTTGCTATCATTAAGGAACCATTTGTTACAAATGAATTTTTCGATCTTGTGCCTAAAAGTTTGATAACCAATAAAAAGAAAGAAATTCCTAAAGATGGTACATGCCTCATTGAAGAATTGCCTACCAAAGATGGCAATACCTAGATCTATTCGTGATTGTTATGCCTAGCTAGGGGCGTTAAAGGATAGCGCTTGTTGGGGGGCAACCCAATTTTATTTTTATTCCTTGCTTTTTGCTCCTATTTAGTAATAAATAATTTATCTAGCCACTGTTTTGGTTGTGTTTTTTGTGTTCAATTAGTGTTTGTGCCAAGTAGAACCGTTGGGAAGACTTGGGGAAAGTCTTGTTGAACTTGCTGTAAAAAACAGAAACTTTAGCGCTCACGAGAACTGCTGTCATTTTTATTGGGAAATTGCTATTTAGTTAATTCTTTTTACAGATGATTAATAGATAAATTCCTCACGTCCAGCAATTTATTTTAGAATTTTTGGGGTTCCAGATCTTGAGCTAGCTACAGATTACTACAGACTGTTCTGTTTTGACAGATTCTGTTTTTCTTGTGTTGTTTGCTTATTTTGATGAATCTATGGTAGTAAAATAGTTTATAAACCATAGATAAGTTGGAATACAGTAGGTATAACACCAATATAAATAAATAATGAGTTCATTACAGTACCTTGAAGTGATCTTTTATTTTCTTTCGCTAATGGAACTCACGAGATTTTCTACTTTAAGTTTTGTGTTGTGAAGTTTTCAAGTTTTAGGTAAAGATTTGATGGATTATGGAACAAGGAGTGGAAAGAGCCTAAGCTTGGGGATGCCCATGGAACCCCCAAGATAATCTAAGGACACCTAAAAGCCAAAGCTTGGGGATGCCCCGGAAGGCATCCCCTCTTTCGTCTACTTCTATCGGTAACTTTACTTGGAGCTATATTTTTATTTACCACATGATATGTGTTTTGCTTGGAGCGTCTTGTATGATTTGAGTCTTTGCTTGTTAGTTTACCACAATCATCCTTGCTGTACACACCTTTTGAGAGAGCCATACATGATTCGGAATTTGTTAGAATACTCTATGTGCTTCGCTTATATCTTTTGAGTTATATAATTTTGCTCTAGTACTTCACTTATATCTTTTAGAGCACGGTGGTGGATTTGTTTTATAGAAACTATTGATCTCTCATGCTTCACTTAGATTATTTTGAGAGTCTTAATAGCATGGTAATTTGCTTAAAATCTTAATATGGTTGGTATACAAGATTAATAATAAAACTTTCTTATGAGTGTGTTGAATACTATGATAAGTTTGATACTTGATAATTGTTTTGAGATATAGAGATGGTGATATTAAAGTCATGCTAGTTGAGTAGTTGTGAATTTGAGAAATACTTGTGTTGAAGTTTGTGATTCCCGTAGCATGCATGTATGGTGAACCGTTATGTGATGAAGTCGGAGCATGATTTATTTATTGATTGTCTTCCTTATGAGTGGCGGTCGGGGACGAGCGATGGTCTTTTCCTACCAATCTATCCCCCCTAGGAGCATGCGCGTAATACTTTTCTTTGATAACTTGTAGATTTTTGCAATAAGTAAGTGAGTTCTTTATGACTAATGTTAAGTCCATGGATTATACGCACTCTCACCCTTCCACCTTTGCTAGCTTCTCTAATACCGCGCACCTTTCGCCGTTATCATACACCCACCATATACCTTCCTCAAAACAGCCACCATACCTACCTATTATGGCATTTCCATAGCCATTCCGAGAAATATTGCCATGCAACTTTCCACCATTATGACACACTCCATCATTGTCATATTGCTTAGCATGATCATGTAGTTGACATCATATTTGTGGCAAAGCCACCATTCATAATTCTTTCATGCATGTCACTCATGAGTCATTGCATATCCCGGTACACTGCCGGAGGCATTCACATAGAGTCATATTTTGTTCTAAGTATCGAGTTGTAATTGTTGAGTTGTAAGAAAAATAAAAGTGTGATGATCATCATTATTAGAGCATTGTCCCAGTGAGGAAAGGATGATGGAGACTATGATTCCCCCATAAGTCGGGATGAGACTCCGGACGAAAAATAAATAAAAGAGGCCAAAGAATCCCAAATAAAAAAAGGAGAAAGAAAAGAGGCCATAAAAAAGAGAAAAAGGCCCAAATAAAAAAAGAGAAAAGGAGAGAAGGGACAATGTTACTATCCTTTTACCACACTTGTGCTTCAAAGTAGCACCATGATCTTCATAGTAGAGAGTCTCTCATGTTATCACTTTCATATACTAGTGGGAATCTTTCATTATAGAACTTGCCTTGTATATTCCAATGATGGGCTTCCTCAAATTTCCCTAGGTCTTCATGAGCAAGCAAGTTGGATGCACACCCACTTAGTTTCTTTTTGAGCTTCATATACTTATATCTCTAGTGCATCCGTTGCATGGCAATCCCTACTCACTCACATTGATATCTATTGATGGGCATCTCCATAGCCCGTTGATACACCTAGTTGATGTGAGACTATCTTCCCCTTTTTGTCTTCTCCACAACCACCATTCTATTCCACCTATACTGCTATATCCATGGCTCACGCTCATGTATTGCGTGAAAATTGAAAAGGTTTTGAGAATGTCAAAAGTATGAAACAATTGCTTGGCTTGTCATCGGGGTTGTGCATGATTTAAATATTTTGTGTGGTGAAGATAGAGCATAGCTAGACTATATGATTTTGTAGGGATAACTTTCTTTAGCCATGTTATTTTGAGAAGACATAATTGCTTTGTTAGTATGCTTGAAGTATTATTATTTTTATGTCAATATGAACTTTTGTCTTGAATCTTTCGGATCTGAATATTCATACCACAATTAAGAAGAATTACATTAAAATTATGCCAAGTAGCACCCCGCATTAAAAATTCTGTTTTTATCATTTACCTACTCGAGGACGAGCAGGAATTAAGCTTGGGGATGCTTGATACGTCTCCAACGTATCTATACTTTTTGATTGCTCCATGCTATATTATCTACTGTTTTGGACATCATTGGGCTTTATTATCCACTTTTATATTATTTTTGGGACTAACCTATTAACCGGAGGCCCAGCCCAGAATTGTTGTTTTTTGCATGTTTTAGGGTTCCGAAGAAAAGGAATATCAAACGGAGTCCAAACGGAATGAAACCTTCAGGAACGTGATTTTTAGGAAGATTATGATCCGGGAGACTTGGACCCTACGTCAAAAAACAAAACAGGAGGGCATGAGGTAGGGGGCGCGCCCTCCCCCACCAGGCGCGCCCTCCACCCTCGTGGGCCCCCTGTTGCTCCACCGACGTACTCCTTCCTCCTATATATACCTACGTACCCCCAAACGATCAGAGATGGAGCCAAAACCCTAATTCCACCGCCGCAACTTTCTGTATCCACGAGATCCCATCTTGGGGCCTGTTCCGGAGCTTCGCCGGAGGGGGCTCAAGAGGTAGCACCCTCTCGGCAATGCACATCACTATAAGCCTTGCAAGCAATGTGACTAATGAGTTAGTTGTGGGATGGTGCATTATGGAACAAGTAAAGAGACTTGCCGGTAACGAGATCGAACTAGGTATTGAGATACCGACGATCGAATCTCAGGCAAGTAACATACCGATGACAAAAGGAACAATGTATGTTGTTATGCGGTTTGACCGATAAAGATCTTCGTAGAATATGTAGGAACCAATATGAGAATCTAGGTTCCGTTATTGGTTATTGACCAGAGATGAGTCTCGGTCATGTCAACATAGTTCTCGAACCCATAGGGTCCGCATGCTTAACGTTCAATGACGATCGGTATTATGAGTTTATGTGTTTTGATGTACCGAAGGTAGTTCGGAGTCCCGGATGTGATCACGGACATGACGAGGAGTCTTGAAATGGTCAAGACATGAAGGTTGATATATTGGAAGGTTACGTTTGGACACCGGAATGGTTTCGGATGAGTTCAGGCATTTACCGGAGTACCAGGAGGTTACCGGAACCCCCAGGGGGCTTAATGGGCCTACATGGGCCTTAGTGGAAGAGAGAGGAGAAAGCCAAGAGGAGGGGTGCCCCCCCAAGCCCAATCCAGATTGGGAGGGGGCGGGCCCCCTTTCCTTCCTCCCCTCTCTCCCTTCCTTCCCCATCCTAGTAGGACTAGGAAAGGGGGGAACCTACTCCTAGTAGGAGTAGGATTCCCCCCTTGGGGGCGCGCCCAAGGTGGCCGGCCAGCCCCCTCCTCCACCCCTTTATATATGGGGAAGGGGCACCCCATAGACACACAAGTTGATTGTTTAGCCGTGTGCGGTGCCCCCTCCACAGAATTCCACCTCGGTCATATCGTTGTAGTGCTTAGGCGAAGCCCTGCATCGGTAACTTCATCATCACCGTCATCACGCCATCGTGCTGACGAAACTCTCCCTCGGCCTCAACTAGATCAAAAGTATGAGGGACGTCATCGAGCTGAACGTGTGCAGACCGCGGAGGTGTCGTGCGTTCGGCACTTGATCGGTTGGATCGCGAAGACGTTCGACTACATCAACCGCGTTTCATAATGCTTCTGCTTTCGGTCTACGAGGGTATGTAGACATACTCTCCCCCTCTCGTTGTTATGCATCTCCTAGATAGATCTTGCGTGATCGTAGGAATTTTTTTGAAATACTGCGTTCCCCAACAGAAGAATAATAATAACTATGTGATGTTCTATCAATTGGCCAATAGTAATTTGTTTTCCCACTATACTATGCTCATGAGAGAGATGCCTCTAGTGAACACTATGGCCCCCGGGTCCATTCACTTTATATTTACTAAAACCCTAAATATATTTACTGGAATTTATTTATTTTAATTTCCTTTTTATTTTATCTATCTACCACTATCATATTTAATCCTTGCGATTAACGAGTACAAGGGGATTGACAATCCTCTTGCCTGCATTGAAGGAAATATGCCCTAGAGGCAATAATAAAGTTGTTATTTATATTTCCTTATATCATGATAAATGTTTATTATTCATGCTAGAATTGTATTAACTGGAAACTTAGTACATGTGTGAATACATAGACAAACAGAGTGTCCCTGGTATGCCTCTACTTGACTAGCTCGTTAATCAAAGATGGTTAAGTTTCCTAGCCATAGACATGTGTTGTAATTTGATGAATGGGATCACATCATTAGAGAATGATGTGATGGACAAGACCCATCCGTTAGCTTAGCATAATGATCGTTTAGTTTTTCTGCTATGGCTTTCTTCATGACTTATACATGTTCCTCAGGCTATGAGATTATGCAACTCCCGAATACCGAAGGAACACCTTGTGTGCTATCAAACGTCACAACGTAATTGGGTGATTATAAATATGCTCTACATGTGTCTCCGATGGTGTTTGTTGAGTTGGCATAGATCAAGATTAGGATTTGTCACTCCGTGTATCGGAGAGGTATCTCTGGGCCCTCGCGGTAATTCACATCACTATCAGCCATGCAAGCAATGTGTCTAATGAGTTAGCCATGGGATGATGCATTACGGAATGAGTAAAGAGACGTGCCGGTGACAATATTGAGCTAGGTATGATGATACCGACGATCGAATCTCGAGCAAGTAACATACCGATGACAAAGGGAATAATGTATGTTGTTATGCGGTTTGACCGATAAACATCTTCATAGAATATGTAGGAGGCAATATGAGCATCCAGGTTCCACTACTGGTTATTTACCGGAGATGTGTCTCAGTCATGTCTACATAGTTCTCGAACCCATAGGGTCCGCACGCTTAACGTTCAATGACGATTCATATTATGAGTTCCGTGTTTTGATTAACCGAAGTTTGTTCGGAGTCCTGGATGAGATCACGGACATGACGAGGAGTCTCGAAATGGTCGAGACATAAAGATTGATATACTGGAAGGTTATGTTTGCACACCGGAATGGTTTCGGATAGGCTCAGGCATTTTCCGGAGTACCAGAGGGTTACCGGAACCCCCCGGGGGGTTAATGGGCCTTCATGGGCCCTAGTGGAAGAGAGGAGGCGGCGGCCAGGTGGAGCCCCCCCCCCAAAGCCCATCCAAATTGGGTTAGGCTTGGGGGCGGCCCCCCTTTCCTTCTCTCCTTCTCCTCTTTCCCCCCTTCTCCTTGTAGAAATAGGAAAGGGGGGGCGAATCCTACTTGGACCGGGAGTCCAAGTAAGACTCCCCCCTTGGTGCGCCACACCTTGGCCGGCCTCCTCCTCCTCCCCCCCTTTATATACGTGGGGAGGGGGCACCCCAAAGACACACAAGTAGATCTTTTAGCCGTGTGCGGTGCCCTCCTCCACAATTACACACCTCGGTCATATCATTGTAGTGCTTAGGCGAAGCCCTGCATCGGTAACTTCATCATCACTGTCACCTCGCCGTCGTGCTGAAGGAACTCTCCCTCGGCCTCAACTGGATCAAGAGATCAAGGGACGTCATCAACCTGAACATGTGCTGATCGCGGAGGTGCCGAGCATTCGGTACTTGGATCGGTTGGATGGCGAAGACGTTCGACTACATCAACCGCGTTACTAAAGCGCTTCCGCTTTTGGTCTACGAGGGTACATAGAAACACTCTCCCCTCTCTTTGCTATGCATATCCTAGATAGATCATGTGCGATCGTAGGTAAAAAAATTGAAATACTGTGTTCCCCTTCGGTGGCATCCGAGCCAGGTCTATGCGTAGATGTTATATGCACGAGTAGAACACAATGAGCTGTGGGCGATAATAGTCATACTGCTTACCAGCATGTCTTACTTTGATTCAGCGGTAATGTTGGATGAAGCGGCCCAGACCGACATTACATGACCACGTTCATGAGACTGGTTCTACCGACGTGCTTCACACACAGGTGGCTAGTGGGTGTCTGTTTCTCCTACTTTAGTTGAATCGAGTTTTACTACGCCCGGTTCTTGTTGAAGGTTAAAATAGTACACTTGACAAAAAATTGTTGTGGTTTTGATGCGTAGGTAAGAACGGTTCTTGCTAGAAGCCTGTAGCAGCCATGTAAAACTTGCAACAACAAAGTAGAGGACGTCTAACTTGTTTTTGCAGGGCTTGTTGTGATGTGATATGGTCAAGACGTGATGATATATAAATTTTTGTATGAGATGGTTATGTTTTGTAACCGTTATCAGCAACTGGTAGGAGCCATATGGTTGTCGCTTTATTGTATGAAATGCAATCACCATGTAATTGCTTTAATTTATCACTAAGCGGTAGCGATAGTCGTAGAAGCAATAGTTGGCGAGACGACAACAATGCTATGATGGAGATCAAGGTGTCAAGCCTGTGACGATGGTGATCATGACGGTGCTTTGGAGATGGAGATCAAAGGCACAAGATGATGATGGCCATATCATATCACTTATTTTGATTGCATGTGATGTTTATCCTTTATGCATCTTATTTTTCTTAGTACGGTGGTTGCATTATAAGATGATCTCTCACTGAATTTCAAGGTATAAGTGTTCTCCTTGAGTATGCACCGTTGCTACAGTTCGTCGTGCCGAGACACCACGTGATGATCGGGTGTGATAAGCTCAATCTTCACATACAATGGGTGCAAGCCAGTTTTGCACACATAGAATACTTGGGTTAAACTTGACGAGCCTAGCATATGCAGATATGGCCTCAGAACACTGAGATCGAAAGGTCGAGCATGAATCATATAGTAGATATGATCAACATAGTGATGTTCACCATTGAAAACTTCTCCATCTCACGTGATGATCGGACATGGTTTAGTTGATATGGATCACGTGATCATTTAGATGACTAGAGAGATGTCTATCTAAGTGGGAGTTCTTAAGTAATATGATTAATTGAACTTTAATTTATCATGGACTTAGTACCTGATAGTATTTTGCATGTCTATGTTGTTGTAGATAAATGGCTCGTGCTACTATTCCTTTAAATTTTAATGCGTTCCTAGAGAAAGCTAAGTTGAAAGATGATGGTAGCAACTACACAGATTGGGTCCGTAACTTGAGGATTATCCTCATTGCTGCACAGAAGAATTACGTCTTGGAAGCACCGCTAGGTGCAAAGCCCGCTGCAGGAGCAACACCAGATGTTATGAACGTCTGGCAGAGCAAAGCTGATGACTACTCGATAGTTCAGTGTGCCATGCTTTACGGCTTAGAATCGGGACTTCGACGACGTTTTGAACGTCATGGAGCATATGAGATGTTCCAGGAGTTGAAGTTAATATTTCAAGCAAATGCCCGAATTGAGAGATATGAAGTCTCCAATAATTTCTATAGCTGCAAGATGGAGGAGAATAGTTCTATCAGTGAACATATACTCAGAATGTCTGGGCACCACAACCACTTGACTCAACTGGGAGTTAATCTTCCTAATGATAGTGTCATTGACAGAGTTCTTCAATCACTGCCACCAAGCTACAAAAGCTTCATGATGAACTATAATATGCAAGGGATGGATAAGACAATTCCCGAGCTCTTCGCAATGCTAAAGGCCGCGGAGGTAGAAATCAAGAAGGAGCATCAAGTGTTGATGGTCAACAAGACCACTAGTTTCAAGAAGAAGGGAAAAGGGAAGAAGGGGAACTTCAAGAAGAACGGCAAGCAAGTTGCTGCTCAAGTGAAGAAGCCCAACTTTGGACCTAAGCCTGAGACTGAGTGCTTCTACTGCAAAGGGACTGGTCACTGGAAGCGGAACTGCCCCAAGTATTTGGCGAATAAGAAGGATGTAATTTTGAAAGGTATATTTGATATACATGTTATTGATGTGTATCTTACTAATGCTCGTAGTAGCACCTGGGTATTTGATACTGGTTCTGTTGCTCATATTTGCAACTCGAAACAGGGGCTACGGATTAAGGGAAGCTTGGCTAAGGAGGAGGTGACGATGCGCGTGGGAAATGGTTCCAAAGTCGACGTGATCGCGATCAGCATGCTACCTCTACGTCTACCTTCGGGATTAGTTTTAGACCTGAATAATAGTTATTTGGTGCCAGAATTAAGCATGAACATTATATCTGGATCTTGTTTGATGCGAGACAGTTATTCATTTAATTCAGAGAATAATGGTTGTTCTATTTATATGAGTAATATCTTTTACGGTCATGCACCCTTGATGACTGGTCTATTTTTATTGAATCTTGATAGTAGTGATACACATATTCATAGTATTGAAGCCAAAAGATATAAGTTTAATAATGATAGTGCAACTTATTTGTGGCACTACCGTTTAGGTCATATTGGTGTAAAGCGCATGAAGAAACTCCATGCTGATGGGCTTTTGGAATCACTTGATTATGAATCACTTGATGCTTGCGAACCATGCCTCATGGGCAAGATGACTAAGACTCCGTTCTCTGGAACAATGGAGTGAGCAACAGACTTATTCGAAATAATACATACTGATGTATGCGGTCCGATGAGTGTTGATGCTCGCGGCGGGTATCGTTATTTTCTGACATTCACAGATGATTTGAGAAGATATGGGTATATCTACTTAATGAAACATAAGTCTGAAACATTTGAAAAGTTCAAAGAAATTCAGAGTGAAGTGGAAAATCATCGTAACAAGCAAATAAAGTTTCTATGATCTGATCGTGGAGGTGAATATTTGAGTTATGAGTTTGGTCTTCATTTAAAACAATGTGGAATAGTTTCGCAACTCACGCCACCTGGAACACCAAAGTATAATGGTGTGTCCGAACGCCGTAACCACACTTTATTAGATATGGTGCGATCTATGATGTCTCATACTGATTTACCGCTAACGTTTTGCGGTTATGCTTTGGAGACGGCTGCATTCACATTAAATAGGGCACCATCAAAATCCATTGAGACGACACCATATGAACTGTGGTTTGGTAAGAAACCCAAGTTGTCATTTCTTAAAGTTTGGGGTTGCGATGCTTATGTGAAAAAGCTTCAACCTGATAAGCTCGAACCCAAATCGGAGAAATGTGTCTTCATAGGATACCCAAAGGAGACTGTTGGGTACACCTTCTATCACAGATCCGAAGGCAAGATATTCGTTGCTAAAAATGGATCCTTTCTAGAGAAGGAGTTTCTCTCGAAAGAAGTGAGTGGGAGGAAAGTAGAACTTGATGAGGTAACTGTACCTTCTCCCTTATTGGAAAGTAGTTCATCACAGAAATCAGTTCCAATGATTCCTACACCAATTAGTGAGGAAGCTAATGATGATGATCATGAAACTTCTGATCAAGTTACTACCGAACCTCGTAGGTCAACTAGAGCAAGATCCGCACCAGTGTGGTACAGTAATCATGTTCTAGAGGTTATGTTACTTGACCATGATGAACCTACGAACTATGAGGAAGCGATGATGAGCCCAAATCCCGCAAAATGGCTTGAGGCCATGAAATCTGAGATGGGATCCATGTATGAGAACAAAGTGTGGACTTTGGTTGACTTGCCGATAATCGGCGAGCCATAGAGAATAAATGGATCTTCAAGAAGAAGACTGACGCTGACGGTAATATTACTGTCTACAAAGCTCGACTAGTTGCGAAAGATTTTCAACAAGTTCAAGGAGTTGACTACGATGAGACCTTCTCACCCGTAGCGATGCTTAAGTCTGTCCGAATCATGTTAGAAATTGCCGCATTTTATGATTATGAAATTTGGCAAATGGATGTCAAAACTGCATTCCTTAATGGATATCTCAAAGAACTGTTGTATATGATGCAACCAGAGGGTTTTGTCGATCCTAAAGGTGCTAACAAAGTGTGCAAGCTCCAGCAATCCATTTATGGACTGGTGCAAGCGTCTCAGAGTTGGAATATACGCTTTGATAGTGTGATCAAAGCATATGGTTTGTACAGACGTTTGGAGAAGCTTGTATTTACAAGAAAGTGAGTGGGAGCTCCGTAGCATTTCTGATATTATATGTGGATGACATATTGTTGATCGGAAATGATACTGAATTTCTGAATAGCATAAAAGGATACTTGAATAAGAAGTTTTCAATGAAAGACCTCGGTGAAGCTGCTTATATATTGGGCATCAAGATCTATAGAGATAGATCAAGACGCTTAATTGGACTTTCACAGAGCACATACCTTGATAAAGTTTTGAAGAACTTCAAAATGGATCAGTAAAGAAAGGGTTCTTGTTTGTGTTACAAGGTGTTAAGTTGAGTCAGACTCAATGCTGGACCACTGCAGAAGATAGAGAGAAAATAAAAGTCATTCCCTATGCCTCAGCCATAGGTTCTATCATGTATGCAATGTTGTGTAACAGACCTCATGTGTGCCTTGCTATTAGTTTAGCAGGGAGGTACCAAATTAATCCAGTAGTGGATCACTGGACAACAGTCAAGAACATCCTGAAATACCTGAAAAGGACTAAGGATATGTTTCTCATTTATGGAGGTGACAAAGAGCTCGTCGTAAACGGTTACGTTGATGCAAGCTTTGTCACTGATCCGGATGACTCTAAGTCACAAACCAAATACGTATTTTTATTAAATGGTGGAGCTGTCTGTCGGATTTCGGGTTCCGGCAGACCCTTGAGGTTCGAACACTGGGGTGCGCGCGGAGATTTCGCCTCCTACCTACCTGCACCCCTCCGCCTCGCTAGGATCTAAACTGTGGAAAGAACAACACAAGAGACGCAGGGTTTATACTGGTTCGGGCCACCGTTGTGGTGTAATACCCTACTCCAGTGTGTGGTGTGGTGGATTGCCTCTTGGGCTGATGATGATGAACAATACAAGGAAGAACAGCCTCGCGAGGGTCTGTTCTTGGCTGGGGGGATGAACTGCTGGGAGGAGTTCAGTCACCCTTCTCTCTCTCTCTCTCTGATCGGAACCCCTCTCTAAAGAGCCTCCTCCTTCTCTGCTGCTTTCCTTCTTTTTTCCCCTCTTGCGGGTGGCTGATCCTATTTATAGAGGCCCTGGTCCTCTTCCCAAATATCGAGCGGGAAGGGAGCCAACAATGGCGGGCTAATTTGAAGGGGGACAACTAGTATCAGCTATCCTGACAAAAGTAGTGTTCGCCTGCGCAAAGCTCTGGTGGTGACGCCGTCTTGGGCTCCACAATGACCTCCGTCTCATAGTCCTCCTGGTCTTGGTCTCGTTGCACCGAAATGGCAACCTTTGCCTGATGCCTCGGTACTCCGCGGCTGCACTTGCCCCCTTTGCACCAAAGAGGAAAGGAGGACACTGCGCGGGCTGGCACCCGCCTAGCGCCCTTGGTCATCATGGCTTGCGTCACGGGCACCTCGTGAGGTACCCCACCTTGGCCTCTCCGCCTCCTCGTGAGCCAGCCTGACGAGGCCGTGCCTGAGGAAGCTCCGCGTCGTCCGCCCCGTGAGGCTTGGCCCCTCGCGAGGGTCTTGGGTTGGTGTTGGTGAAGATGGGCCGCGCTGGGCCCCCTTTTGAGCCACGCCGCAGGCCGCAGGCAGGCAAGTTTGGGGACCCCCGTTCCCAGAACACCGACAGTAGCCCCCGGGCCCAAGGCGCGCCCGGACTTGGCCGTGCAGGGAGGCGGAAGGGCAAGAGCGAAGCGCCGCGGGCCCTAACAGCCTGCAGCCTTGGGCGCCGCGTGGCGGTTGATTGGACGTGGGCGCCTTAGCAACCGCGCGAGTTGATAAAGGAGCGGCATCCACCTAGGCTTTGCTTCCTGCTTTCCCCGGTTGCTGCTCAGATTCCCTTTCTTGCGCCTCTCCTTCCTTCCTCCAAAATTTCCAGATCTACTTCGACCGTGTGACCTAGGAAGCCATGGCGCCTCGTCAGCCCCCGGCCGTAGCTTGGTACTCGTCTGCCCTGGACCCGCCGAAGGTGTCGGAGGCGAGCCTTGCTCGGTTGCGCCGGATGGCGACGGCACGGGGCATCAACGGGGCGAAGGTGTTCAAAGCCGGCTCCGCCACCCCTGAGGGTCAAGGGAGCACCTTCTATCCGTTCTTCGTAAGTGCCATTGCTGCTGGCCTGGTGCCTCCCTTCTCCGAGTTCTTCTTCTCTGTCCTCCGCCACTATAAGCTACAAGCCCTGCATCTCCACCCCAACTCTGTCCTTCTCCTGGCAATCTTCGCCTATTACTGCGAGGCTCACGTAGGGGTGCAGCCCTCGGTGGCCTTGCTGCGCCACTACTTCTACCTCCGGACCTCTCGTGGTACTGCTTCCGCGTGCGCGAGCTTCGTCGCGTACGGTGGCGCCATTGCCATTTCGAACCCCGGGAAAAGGATTGAGGGCTTCAGGAGCAAGTGGGTCTTGGTGGATGCTGGGCGCATCCACCCTCGGCTGATCTTGCCCACGGAGCAGCCCACGAGCTCCAGCGATTGGGGTCGAGCGGAGCTCACGGACCCCCGTGCGAAGCTGATGTTGGAGAAGATGGACGCAGAGCTGAGGCCGGATAAATATGGCGGCGGCGAAGCTGACCGGCGCGTCGCCGCTGAGGGAATTCCTGGAGCACCAGCTGGCTCCGCTTCGGCAGTACTCACTTCCGATGTGGAGGCCCCGTCCGAGCCCCGCGGCCTTAGCCGACGGAGATCTGGCTACGGTCCTCCAATCTCTGGTCGGGGGCGATGTGGCAAGGTTGGCGGGCGCTCCTACGCCCTTGTTCCTCCGCGACGACTGGGAGCAGGTAGTGGAGTCCATGCCCGTCTTCAACAGGGATGGGCCCGTGCCCATGGAAACTCCTGAGGAACCGGTGGACGTGCCCTCCGACGACTCCAGCGAAGAGGAGGAAGGAGGGGAGCGGGAAAAAGGGCCTGACTCCGAGGCGACTGACGAAGAGTCGAGGGCTCCCATCCCCCGGCGCAGGTCCCGCGTTCTCCGCCTCTCTCTGAGCGATGACGACGAGGATGACAACGACGACGACAAGGACAACGACGAGCAGGACGGCAGGAGCTTGCCCCCGATCCCGAAGAAGGACAGGACCGGGCTGATCTCCCGCGGGTCCTCCCCGGCCCCGGGGCGGACCGCAGATGCACCTTCCGCCTCCAAGCTTCCCGAGGTTGACCCTTCCAGCCGGCTTTCAGGCTTCAAATTTGGCCGGAGGCCGCTTGAGCTCACTGGCGACGACCCGTAAGCATTCGATTCTTGTCTTTATTTCTTGCTCTGCTTCTGAGGCTTGACGTCCGCATCTCTTGGATAGGCTGGTGCCCGCAACAAAGAAGCCGAAGGGAGCTCCCGAGGTTCCATCCGTGGCAGCGCCTCTGCCAGCGAAGGAGGGTGACCGCGACGCACAGGCTTCTCCTGCCCGGTCGTCCTCGCGAGGCCTGGCTGGGCCGGCTGGGGCGAGCTCAGCCCCCACAGCCCAAGTGGATCCCAAGGTGCTCTTGCCTGCCGCCGCCACTACAGCTGCCGGGGCGCGGCAGACTCCGCCTCAGGATGCTGTGGCTCCGCTGCCGCCTTCTCCTCCTACTCCACCGGCTGCTGTCTCTCCGACTCCTTCTACCGTTCTGGATCGTGCTGTTGCTGAGCTGGACCGACTGCGGCAGGATCTTCTTGGCGCCGACCCCCGCTTGGTGGTCGGGCGCTTGGAGCTGGCTTCAGGATGGGTTCGCTCCGACGCTTCGATTCGGGCGGCGCTGGTCCAGGCCTCGATAGCATGCGATGAGGAGAAGCAGGCTGTCCTTCAGGCGAAGGCTGCTCATGGCGCAGCCCTGGGGGAGGTGGTCGATGTCCGTGGACGTTGCAAGGCGCTGGAGTACGAGCTGCAAGACTTGCGGGACCAGCTCGCGAACGAAGTCCGCCTTCGCCAAGAGCAGGAAGAACGCGTGAAGGCTCGTGAGGCGGCCGTCAAGGAGAGGGAGGTCAAGCTCAGGAAATGCCGCGACCGCCTAGGTGCGCTGGAGCAGGAGTTGGGGCGAGGAAGGCCAAGCTGGACGACGAGGCCCTGGTTCTTGCCGAGGACCGCTTGGCCTTCACGGAGATGGAGGCGAAGGCTCGCTCCTCGCTGAGGACGCTTTACGATAGCGGCCTGGAGAGCCCACTGGCTGGCGCCGAGGATGGCCCCGCCAAGCTGCTTCCCTTCCTGGTTTGCGCTCTTGAAGATGTCGCCCTTGGCCTTGGCCCCACGGCCGAGGCCGAGGCGTGTGTCCTGTCTTCTGCAGCACTGATGCGGGTCCTCACCCACATCTACCTTCGCGATCTCGGTGTCGACCTCGACAGCCTGCTGGAGCCAGTGAGCGGCGAGCATGCCGCTGCCGCTGCCGAGGCCGTGAAGGGTCACGCAGAGGCCCTGCTGGGGAAGTTCCGGGCCTTCAGCACCAAGCCGAAGCAAGGCGCTGCCGACCCCACCGCTCCATGAGGCGTACCCACTCCGCGCTGCTCCACCGCCGACAAGTGACTCCGTCGTGGCTCCTGTCCTGCCTTTAATTCCTGCACATGTACCATGCCTCGGGGAGGCGTTTAAACTTGCGTTTGGCATTGAGATAACAGTGTGGACTGTAATATTTGCTTTTGAATTCCTTGAAATTTGCGCTTTTCCTTCCTACTTGCTTATCTTCTACGCCGGCAGAGCCCGGCCCCGCACATGCCTCACCCAGTGTTGGTCCCGACCGGAAACCAGGACGGGGCCAAGGAGTGAGGGGCCACGTGACAAGTTAGGCTCCTGAGTCGCGATGCTCAGGAGTCCCCCTTGGCGCACGAACAGCAAGTAGGGAGGTGTGATGCGGGTGGATCTATCGTTCTACGTCTGCAGAGCCCGGCCGCGCGTATGCCTCACCCAGCGTTGGTCCCGTCCGGAAACTAGGACGGGGCCACGGAGTGAGGGGCTACGTGGCCAGTTAGGCTCCTGAGTCGCGATGCTCAAGAGTCCCCCTTGACGCTCAAACGGCCTTCGTACCTTGGCTCCGCTCGGGGAGAGACGCGCGACGAACCAGGCCCGGGGGGACCTGGCTGGGCGGCGTGCGTCTGGGTGTGACCCAGGCGCAGCCCCCGTGCACAGCCCCCTCGCGCGGCACTCCCGAGGGGAGGCGTTACGATGAGGCTAGACACTGAGCTCTGGGCTCCCTGAGGTTGATGCGGCCCGGGGGCCACCCTCAGTTGTTTATCACCAGCGCGGAGCATAGCGCTTCCGTATGTGTACGGGCATAGCCGCTCCTCGGCAGTGTGGTTAGCCAGCGTGGAGCATGGTGCTTCCACTGGTACATGGGAGGGGGGCCCCTCCGGGAGGAGGCCCCAGGGCGTGTACAGCCCCGCCCTAACACGTGGCTGGCACGGTAGGGCCTGGCGAGGTGTATCTGGGCACCCGTGAGCCAGCGCGGGACTCACGGGGCCCTACCTCTAGGCGGGTTGCGCCTGGCACTGGGCATTATCTTGTGATGTGTCCCTGCAAATTTGGTTAGATGTTGGCACTCTACGTCCTCGGGTCCCGGCCCTCGAGCTGGTCTCAGCCGTCGCTGGTATGCCAGGTCGCGATGCCATGGACAAGGCCAGAGGGTGAGGGCTGGAGAGCCAGTAAGAGCCCTGAGTCGCGATGCTCAGGTACCCCCCCCCCTTTAACGTGCAAGTGGTCGGCATGGATAAGAAGAGGTGCCGTGGATAGGCATCAAATAATCAAGCATGGTGGGTCTAACACATAACCGGAAATAAACGCAAATGGGATACATGCCGCTGGGCCTGGCCCGAGCGGCTTGCGGATCGTGCAGCCCGAGGGGCGCCCCCAACAAGGTAAGCTAACGACATGAAATAAAAAAGGGATACACGCCGCAGGGACGGACCCACGCGGCCTGGGAATAATGCAGCCCTGGGGGGGCGCTCCCAGCTGGAAATGAAACTCGAAAGATGTCACCTGATGATGTTGAGGACGAAGGAGCGTTGGTGTAGCAGGCTCGGTGGGATGCGGGAGCCGATCCTCACGAGCCCCCAGGCCCAGGGGCCTCGGGAGGCTCCGGAGGCGCTGGCGGCTCCTCGCGGGCCATCTCCATCCCTGCCAGGGCTGCGGAACGCCTGGGATCTCGTGCCTCCGTGATGCCCCTCATGAGGCGCTGGTACGTGTCAGCCGCGTTCGGCAAGCCGTAAGGCATGCGAACGTAGCTGTGGGGTGGGCCTCCGTAGCGCCCCACTCGCGAGGGCCAGAGGCGCTCCAGAGAGGCGACTCGGTTGAGCCCTGGTATGTCGATGCAGACGCGCAGCCCACCATCCTCGCCTGGATGGGGAGCCACTGCTGGTAGGTGGCGGCCGCCTTTCATGACTCTTGACTCCTGTAGCTCCTGAATGGCCTTGCTGACGAACTCCTGAGGGTCTGGATCTCCTTGCCTTGCTCCTTCTTGAGGGAAACGTGCTTCGAAACACGCCTCCATGTGGTGCCCAAGCGCCTCCCTCGTGACCCTAGCTAGGTCGGTGGCCCTCCAGGGGAGAGCCCCCGAGCCCTGCCTGAGGAGGGCGCCGGGCGCGCTTTCCTATGTGATGGAAGGAGGTTCCCCCTGGGCAGGCGCGGGCCCAGAGGGGCGTGCCTCCTGAGTGGTCGGGCCGAACGATGTCTTCTTATTCTTAGGGGCGGTCTCGGGAGGCCTCCTGCTTCCGCGATCCGGGTCTTCCAGTGACGCGGCCTGAAAGGCTCGTTCCAGGGAACACACCGCGTCCTTCTCTTCACAGGGCACCATGATGACTCCGCCGCTTCCTGGCATCTTGAGGACGTTGTAGCCGTGGTGAGTTACGGCCATGAACTTGGCCAGCGCTGGGTACCCAAGGATGGCATTGTACGGCAGGCAAATGTGAGCGACGTCGAAGTCGATGAGCTCGGTGCGGTAGTTGTCGCGTGCCCCGAAGGTGACAGGGAGGCGGACCTGCCCAATCAGGACCGTGGAGCCGTCGGTGATACTAGAGAAAGGCTTGGTTGGCTGAAGCTGGCTGTAGGGCACTTGGAGGTTGTTGAATGTTTCCACGGACAGGACGTTGAGCCCTGCCCCATCATCGATGAGGGTCTTGGTGACCACCACGTTGCTGACGATTGGGGAACAAAGCATCGGAAGGACTCCGGCTGTAGCCGCACACTTGAGTTGATCTGCTGAGCTGAACGTGATGGCGCACGCCGACCACCTGAGAGGGCGCGTGGCTTCGAGCCTGGGGAGGACTGCGTTCACTTCACGCGCGAACTGCTTGAAGATGCGCTGAGAGGCTGGGGCTTGTGCCCCGCCCAGGATGCAGGCGATCGCGCGCGGCTCCTGGAAGCCCCCAGCCCCTTCATCCTGGTGGCGGTCCTCGTTTCTCCTTGGCTGCGGCGGCAGCGGTGGAAGGCCTGCGTTGCCTTGCGGGCGATCCTCACGAGGCTGATCCCTCCAGCCTCCCTCACGAGGCGGGTCTTGCCAGCGATCCTCGTGAGGTTGATCGCGCCACCCTTGGCGCGGGCCACGGTCTTCCCAGCGTCTTGCGTTCCTTCCTCCTCCTCGACCGTAACCCCGGTCACCGTGGTCAGGGCAATGGCCGATCCTTCCTTCTCGCACGGCTCGGAGCTCTTGACATTTGTTGGTGTTGTGGGTGTGGAGGTCGTGGTACACGCAGTACCGGCTGCCCTTGGAAGGTTCGGGCTGATCTCTGCCCCGCTTGGTGTCTGGTTCTGCCGCGAGCATGGCAGCCCCCTTGCGCTTCACATCCTTGGCCTTGGGCTTCTTCTCTTCTGGGTCTGCGGCAGGCAGCTCGAGGATGGAGAGACGCCCTTCCTCGGCCCTGGCGCACTTGGTTGCCAGGTTGAACAGCTCCAAGGAAGTGCACAGGTCTTCATGCATCGCCAGCTCCTCCTTCATCTTGACATCGCGCACGCCGTCGGAGAAGGCTGAGATGATGGCCTCCTCAGTCACCTTGGGAATCTTGAGGCGTGCGTTGTTGAAGCGCTGGATGTACTTCTACAGGGTCTCCCTGGGCTGTTGCTTGATGCGGCGCATGTCGCTCACGGCGGGTGGCCGGTCGTGAGTGCCTTGGAAGTTGGCGATGAAGCGGGTGCGCATCTCGTCCCAGGAGGAGATTGTGCCTGGAGCCAGGTGCGGGCCCCGTCCTTGAGCGCCATGGGGAACTAGTTTGCCATGACCTTCTCATCTCCGTTGGCAGCTTCGATGCCCAGCTCGTAGAGCTGGAGGAACTCCGCAGGGTCAGCCGTGCCGTCGTAGCAAGGAGGCAAGTCTGGCTTGAACTTGCCGGGCCACGTGACGCTGCGTAGCTCGGCGGTGAAGGCGCGGCAACCTGCTGTGGCCACGGGAGGCCTTGGATGACAGGGAGCTTGGTCTTGCATGTCCCCACGTGCTGCAGCTGGGAGCAGCACGGGGTCTTGACGCGCGGGAGCAGGAGCATGGTCGCAACGTGCTGGAGTAGGGAGCGCCTGGGCAGCTTCTTGCGGGCGAGGGACTTCTTGACAGCTCTGCTCTTGCTGCCCTGGCACCTGACGGAGCGGGTTCCGCCTAGGGGCCACGCGCCTTGGAGCCATGGCGCCTTCCTGAGGAGGAGGCGGTCGGGGCACCGCTGGAGCTTCATCGCCCGCGCGGGGCGGGGTTCGGTGCAGCGGAACGGACGGCGCAGGAGAGCCCCCTGCGGCGCGGACGAGCTCGGCGACGCAGTCGAGCCATTCTTCGTAGACGTTGTCGACGGGACGGTAGCGCAGGAGCTCGTTTGCTGCGATGAGTGCAGCCCGAGCCTCCATGGGCGCGCGGAGCGCGCGGGACAAAGAACCAGCTTGGGTGAGCGAGGGAGTTGCGGTGCGGCCGTCTTGCCGCACGGACGGATGCTGGGACGATGCTTGTTGCTCGTCCCCCGCCGGGCCGATGGCGGCGTTGACGGCAGGTGACGGGGAACGGCGAGGACGCCCGCCGACAGGGGCCGTCTGGGCGACGCGGGAAGCGAGTGCGGCCCGGCGCTCGGTGCGGGCCCGACGAGCGTCAGACATGGGCGTGATGGTCGGAGGAGAACGCGGTGGTGGAAGACGAATCCCGGCACACCCCTACCTGGCGCGCCAAATGTCGGATTTCGGGTTCCGGCAGACCCTTGAGGTTTGAACACTGGGGTGTGTGCGGAGATTTCGCCTCCTACCTACCTGCACCCCTCCGCCTCGCTAGGATCTAAACTATGGAAAGAACAACACAAGAGACGCAGGGTTTATACTGGTTTGGGCCACCGTTGTGGTGTAATACCCTACTCCAGTGTGTGGTGTGGTGGATTGCCTCTTGGGCTGATGATGATGAACAATACAAGGAAGAACAGCCTCGCGAAGGTCTGTTCTAGGCTGGGGGGGATGAACTGCTGGGAGGACTTCAGTCACCCTTCTCTCTCTCTCTCTGATCGGAACCCCTCTCTAAAGAGCCTCCTCCTTCTCTGCTGCTTTCCTTCTTTTTTCCCCCTCTTGCGGGTGGCTGATCCTATTTATAGAGGCCCTGGTCCTCTTCCCAAATATCGAGCGGGAAGGGAGCCAACAATGGAGGGCTAATTTGAAGGGGGACAGCTAGTATCAGCTATCCTGACAAAAGTAGTATTCGCCTGCGCAAAGCTCTGGTGGTGACGCCGTCTTGGGCTCCACGATGACCTCCATCTCGTAGTCCTCCTGGTCTTGGTCTCGTTGCACCGAAATGGCAACCTTTGCCTAATGCCTCGGTACTCTGCGGCTGCGCTTGCCCCCTTTGCACCAAAGAGGAAAGGAGGACACTGCGCGGGCTGGCACCCACCTGGCGCCCTTGGTCGTCATGGCTTGCGTCACGGGCACCTCGTGAGGTACCCCGCCTTGGTCTCTCCGCCTCCTCATGAGCCAGCCTGACGAGGCCGTGCCTGAGGAAGCTCCGCATCGTCCGCCCCGCGAGGCTTGGCCCCTCGCGAGGGTCTTGGGTTGGTGTTGGTGAAGATGGGCCGCGCTGGGCCCCCTTTTGAGCCACGCCGCAGGCCGCAGGCAGGCAAGTCTGGGGACCCCCGTCCCAGAACGCCGACACTGTCAGTTGCTGCAGTTCTAAGCAAAGCATCATGGTGGGATCTACATGTGAAGCGAAATACATAGCTGCTTCGGAAGCAACAAATGAAGGAGTCTGGATGAAGGAGTTCATATCCGATCTAGGTGTAATACCTAGTGCATCGGGTCCAATGAAAATCTTTTGTGGCAATACGGGTGCAATTGCCTTGGCAAAGGAATCTAGATTTCACAAGAGAACCAAGCACATCAAGAGATGCTTCAATTCCATCTGCGATCAAGTCAAGGAGGGAGACAAAGATATTTGCAAGATACATACGGATCTGAATGTTGCAGGCCCATTGACTAAGCCCCTCTCACGAGCAAAACATGATCAACACCAAGACTCCATGTGTGTTAGAATCATTACTATGTAATCTAGATTATTGACTCTAGTGCAAGTGGGAGACTGAAGAAAATATGCCCTAGGGGCAATAATAAAGTTGTTATTTATATTTCCTTATATCATGGTAAATGTTTATTATTCATGCTAGAATTGTATTAACTAGAAACTTAGTACATGTGTGAATACATAGACAAACAGAGTGTCCCTAGTATGCCTCTACTTGACTAGCTCGTTAATCAAAGATGGTTAAGTTTCCTAGCCATAGACATGTGTTGTCATTTGATGAACGGGATCACATCATTAGAGAATGATGTGATGGACAACAGCCATCTGTTAGCTTAGCATAATGATCGTTTAGTTTTTCTGCTATTGCTTTCTTCATGACTTATACATGTTCCTCGGACTATGAGATTATGCAACTCCCGAATACTGGAGGAACACCTTGTGTGCTATCAAACGTCACAACGTAACTAGGTGATTATAAAGATGCTCTACAGGTGTCTCCGATGGTGTTTGTTGAGTTGGCATAGATCAAGATTAGGATTTGTCACTCTGTGTATCAGAGAGGTATCTCTGGGCCCTCTCGGTAATGCACATCACTATGAGCCTTGCAAGCAATGTGTCTAATGATTTAGCCACGGGATGATGCATTACGGAACGAGTAAAGAGACTTGTCGGTGACGAGATTGAACTAGGTATGATGATACCGACGATCGAATCTCGGGCAAGTAACATGCCAATGACAAAGGGAACAACGTATGTTGTTATGCGGTTTGACCGATAAAGATCTTCGTAGAATATGTAGGAGCCAATATGAGCATCCAGGTTCCGCTATTGGTTATTGACCGGAGATGTGTCTCGGTCATGTCTACATAGTTCTCGAACACGTAGGGTCCGCACACTTAATGTTCAATGACGATTTGTATTATGAGTTTCGTGTTTTGATGAACCGAAGTTTGTTCGGAGTCCCGGATAAGATCACAGACATGACGAGGAGTCTCAAAATGGTCGAGACATAAAGATTTATATATTGGAAGGTTATGTTTGGACATCGGAATGGTTTCGGATAGGTTCGGGCATTTTTCGGAGTACCGGAGGGTTACCGGAACCCCCTGGGGGGTTAATGGGCCTTCATGGGCCCTAGTGGAAGAGAGGAGGCAGCGGCCAGGTGGAGGAGCCCCCCCCCCAAGCCCAATCTGAATTGTGTTAGGGTTGGGGGGCGGCCCCCCTTTCCTTCTCTCCTTCTCCTCTTCCCCCCTTCTCCTTGTAGGAATAGGAAAGGGGGGGCGAATCCTACTTAGACCGGGACTCCAAGTAAGACTCCCCCCTTGGCGTGCCACACCTTGGTCGGCCTCCTCCTCCTCCCCCCTTTATATACATGGAGAGGGGGCACCCCAAAGACACACAAGTTGATCTTTTAGCCGTGTGCGGTGCCCCCCTCCATAGTTACACACCTTGGTCATATCATTGTAGTGCTTAGGAGAAGCCCTGCATCGGTTACTTCATCATCACCGTCACCACGCCATCGTGCTAACGGAACTCTCCCTTGGCCTCAACTGGATCAAGAGTTCGAGGGACGTTATCGAGCTGAACGTGTGCTGACCGCGGAGGTACCGTGCGTTCGGTACTTGGATCGGTTGGATCGTGAAGACATTCAACTACATCAACCGCGTTACTAAAACGCTTTCGCTTTCGGTCTATGAGGGTACGTAGACACACTCTCCCCTATCATTGCTATGCATCTCCTAGATAGATCTTGCGTGACCGTAGGTATTTTTTTGAAATACTGCGTTCCCCTTCACGCATTGGGTGCAAGTATTTGCTTGTGTGTGTGCAGGTACTGCTTAAAGTATTCGTGTGGTGTCTCCTGCTGGTTCTATAAACCTTGGTTCTTAACTGAGGGAAATACTATTTGCTACTATACTGCATCACCCTTCCTCTTCGGGGAAATCCCAACGCCTATCACAAGTCGCGGTCCTTAGCAACATTAAGGATTGGGCCGCTTGCCACACCTTGCTACTTTTATTATTTGTTACTTGCTACCAATTATATTGCTATCAAACTATCTTCCAACACTTGTAAAGAATACCTTGCTGAAAACTGTCTATCAATTCCTTCTGCTCCTCGTTGGGTTCGACACTCTTTACTTATCAAAAGGACTACGACTGAACCGCTATACTTCTGGGCGATCAGTACCCCATGGCGTAGTTGTGCCCGTCGCGGTATAGTTGCACAGTGAAGCTTCCCATCACAGAGTCTCTTGAACAAAGGAGATCGATGGAACACATTGATGTCATTGCATGAACCTAGCGTACCATAGTGATAATCCCCAAGTGCAAGGAATCATCGTAGCAATTTCCAAAGGTGGAAGTGATAAGTATGGAGTGTCGAACCCACAAGGAGTTAAATGTAAGATTAATATTTTCTCAAGTCCTATCTGCCACTGATACGAATCTACATACACCGAACATTTGCTTCCATCTAGAAATGAGAAAGAAACTATGTTGTGGGTATGAAGAGGATAACTTTGCATGATAACAGAGAGCTAAAAATATAAAAATAGGTGTTGTTAACATAAAGTTAGAATATATTATAATATATTACAAATAGTGAGTGTGGAATAATGATGGGTTGGTGTGCGGAATGTTGGGGAACGCAGTAATTTCAAAAAAAATCCTACGCACACGCAAGATCATGGTGATGCATAGCAACGAGAGGGAAGAGTGTCGTCCACGTACCCTCGTAGACCGTAAGCGGAAATGTTATGACAACGCGGTAGATGTAGTCGTACTTCTTCACGATCGACCGATCCTAGTACCGAACATATGACACCTCCGCGATCTGCACGTTCAGCTCGGTGACGTCCCGCGAACTCACGATCCAGTAGAGCTTCGAGGGAGAGTTTCGTCAACACGATGGCGTGATGACGGTGATGATGATGCTATTGGAACAGGGCTTCGCCTAAGCACCGCTATGATATAACCGAGGTGGATTATGGTGGAGGGGGCACCGCACACGGCTAAAAGATCAATGATCAGCTTGTGTGTCCATGGGGTGCCCCCCCTCCCCCATATATAAAGGAGTGGAGGAGGGGGAGGGCCGGCACTCTCTATGGCTCACCCTAGGGGAGTCCTACTCCCTCCGGGAGTAGGATTTCCCCCCTTCCAAGTAGGAGTAGGAGAGGAAGGAAGGAGGAGAGAGGGAGGAAGGAAAGGGGGGCTGGCCCCCTCCCAATTCGAATTAGGCTTGGGGGCGCGCCTCCCTCTTTTCCCTTCCCTCTCCTATATTCCACTAAGGCCCAATAAGGCCCATATACTCCCTGGGGGGTTCCGGTAACCTCCAGGTACTCGGGAAAAATGCCCGAACCACTCGAAACCATTCCGATGTCCGAATATAGGCTTCCAATATATCGATCTTTACGTCTCGACCATTCCGAGACTCCTCGGCATGTCCATGATCAAATCCGGGACTTCGAACTACCTTCAGTACATCAAAACACATAAAATCATAATACCGATCGTCACCGAACGTTAAGCGTGCGGACCCTACGGGTTCGAGAACTATGTAGACATGGCCGAGACATGTCTCCGGTCAATAACTAATAGCGGAACCTGGATGCTCATATTGGCTCCTACATATTCTACGAAGATCTTTATCGGTCAAACCGCATAACGGTATACATTGTTCCCTTTGTCATCGGTATGTTACTTGCCCGAGATTCGGTCGTCGGTATCTCAATACCTAGTTCAATCTCGTTACCAGCAAGTCTCTTTACTCGTTTCGTAATGCTACATCTCGTAACTAACTCATTAGCTACATTGCTTGCAAGGCTTATTGTGATGTACATTACCGAGAGGGCCCAGAGATACCTCTCCGACAATCGGTGTGACAAATCCTAATCTTGATCCATGCCAACTCAACAAACACCATAGGAGACACCTGTAGAGCACCTTTATAATCACCCAGTTACGTTGTGACGTTTGGTAGCACACAAAGTGTTCCTCTGGTATTCGGGTTGCATGATCTCATAGTCATAAGAACATGTATAGTTATGGAGAAAGCAATAGCAACAAACTAAATGATCATCGTGCTAAGCTAACGGATGGGTCAAGTCAATCACATCATTCTCTAATGATGTGATCCCGTTAATCAAATGACAACTCATGTCTATGGTTAGGAAACATAACCATCATTGATTCAACGAGCTAGTCAAGTAGAGGCAAACTAGTGACAATCTGTTTGTCTATGTATTCACACATGTACTAAGTTTCCGGTTAATACAATTCTAGCATTAATAATAAACATTTATCATGATATAAGGAAATATAAATAACAACTTTATTATTGCCTCTAGGTCATACTTCCTTCACGGAATTGTCCTAGGCAATTGTTAACAAGATCGGTAATCATTATTGCAATTTTATATGAGGGAGAGGCATAAGCTAATATACTTTCTCTATTTGGATCATATGCACTTATGATTGGAACTCTAGCAAGCATCCACAACTACTAAAGATCATTAAGGTAAAACCCAACCATATCATTAAAGTATCAAGTCCCCTTTATCCCATACGCAACAACCCCCTTACTCGGGTTTAAGCTTCTGTCACTCTAGCAACCCACTATAAGCGAATCATGAATGTATTGCAACACCCTAAAGTAGGAATCCTTCACGTGTGCGCGGCATGGAAGGCACCATAGGACAGCACCAAAATAAAACATACAACTTGTTGGGGATATGATTACTGGAGGTAAACCAGCTAGGAGTGGCCGGGTTAGCTCCATGAAGATAGAATCCCATGAAGACATGAGGATGGTGGTGCTTTACGAAAGGCCCAAGGCCCATAGGTGGGTTAAGGCCTGTAGATGTAAACCGACTCTTTCATGTAACTTGTATTGTAAGTTAAAGGAATAGAGACCGAGCCGGACACGTTTATGATCCGGCCTTGGGACTCTGTAAACCGGCGGGCGTCAACCTATGTATATAAAGGGACGACCCGGCCGCGGTTTAGGGACAACGGACAGCTACTCGAGAGCCAGGCAAAGCGGATTATCTCCCTGGTCATCGAAACCCTAGCAATACCAATCACAGCTAGACGTAGGCTTTTACCTTCAACGAAGGGGCCGAACTAGTATAAAATCCCTTGTGTCCCCTTGTCCGGTTTAACCCCTTTAAGCTAACCCGTAGCGATGGCTCCACGACTAAGTCCTTTCACGAGGATATCTGCCGTGACAGACCCACGACAGTTGGCACCCACCGTGGGGCTATCGCACGATGGTTTCGAGTTCTTGAAGGGCAGCTTTGATGGACTCAGGGGATACGCTGTGGGCCGGATGACGAAGATTCATCGCGGCAAGCTCTACATCGACGATGCAGGAGGGGGTCCCGAGGCCGGTTCAATCGAATACAGGTACCGGGTCCCCTTTGGTGGGATTCACGTCTTCATCGGCAAGATCGGTGAACCGGGCCTTGAGCCGGACATCTACACCGATATCATCGAGACGGCTCAGCGTACAAGCCCTTCCCCGGTTCAGCCCGTAGTAAGGCATGTTTTCGTAGGTGTCATCCCTGGAGCGGAATATGAGGATGGACCGGCATCTGATGGAGAAACCATTGTTTGTTCTAATGACGAGTCTTCAACTGGAGAGACCGAATCGCTGTATGAGTTGCAGGACGGCCGGATTAGCGGAGGTTCCAATGGCAACAGTATTCCGGACCCCCTCGATCTGGCAAACCGGGTCGCAATCTTCATGGCCGGTACACAATCAGGGCAGCACTCGCCAACCGCTGCGGCGATGCTCTCCGCTTCAGCGACAGTTACACCAGCGGGAGCAGGGGGCTCTGCGCCGCCTCCGGCTCAAGTTCTATCTGATTTGTTCGACTCTTTGGCAGCATTGATGGCCGTAGAGGTGGACGCAGCAGCCCGGGATCAGCACAATGCGGAGATTGCAAAGGTAAAAGATCAGATAACTCAGGCTAAAGCGGACCTAGCTGCAGAGAACGCTCGGATGGCTACAGAACGAGCCGAGTTGAAAGCGCAGGCCTACCGGCTTAGGCTAGATCAGAATGCCTTAGAGGAAGTCATGGGAAGAAGATACCGGTCGCACCTCCCACCGGGTTACGAGCCAAGAAATCTCTTCAACACGCCGGGAGCAGGAACCAGCAACCAGCCAGTGTTAAACCGGATGGAGGCGCCGGGAACAGGGGCACCGGTTCAGCCACGCGCGATGGACCCACCTCGTCAAAACAGCATTGTGCCGCAGTATGTTCCGATGCCCCCGGGGCATTACTCCAACCCGTTGGAAAACATTGTGGCCGTCGCTTCACGATTGGCATCCCTCCCAACCGACGGTGAGTCACCAGTTGCGATTGAGGCACAACGGGCCAGAGAGCTCCTTCAAACAGCTTTAAACCAGCAGCAGGCTTATTCGCATAGTCGTGAGAGGATTCATTCCACCCCCCACCCGAGCCGGAGCTATAGCAGGCACATTGAGGATGAACCGGCCGTATCAAGCAGTGTGCGTCGCCGTAACTCGCCGCGGGGGCACAACCCGGCAGGTGGAGGTGCTAATGCGCAAGATGTGGTGGATCATGGTCGTGCGCATCGAGAGGCTGAGTTAGCAGCTCTGCATGCAGCTCGTCAACCTACTCCGGTTCACCCTACCGCTTCAGTGGAGCCAGGTGTGGTCTTCAGTTCCTTAGGGGTGCCGTGTCTCACCCCCGCTTTATGTAATCTGCGACTGCCCAATGATTTTAATGGCCCTCGTAAGGTGCCCAATTACACCGTCGATTTGCAACCAGAGTCATGGGTTGAAAGTTATGAGATGGCAATGGAGATGTTGGATGTGGATGAAACGGTGTGTGCTAAATACTTCACCATGATGTTGGAGGGGACAGCTCGTACTTTGTTAAAGAGTTTACTAGTTAACTCCGTCGGATCATGGGCCGAGTTAAAGCACCGGTTTATCCAGAATTTTAAGGATACTTGTAAGCAGCCTATGTCGATTGTGGACCTGGCCGCTTGTGTCCAAGAGGATGGGGAGTCTACAACCCATTGGGTGAAGCGGGTCTCAGCTATTCTGCATTCGTCGGATCGCATCAATGCGGACACAGTAGTGTTAACGTTGGAGGGCAATTGCCGGTTTCTACTGCTAAAACAGAAGTTAGGAAGGCTCAAATGTCACTGCAATGATATGGCAACGCTTATGGCCGCTTTGGTTAAATATGCCGATTCAGATAATACCAAAGACCCTGAGTCAGAGGAGGACAAACTGGGGAAAGGGAAGAAGAACGGCAACACCAAGGGACAGCAGCATAACCCGGCAGGTCATGGGAACAATGGTAAGCGCAAGGCAGACAATAGTTTGGACTTGTGGCTAACACCAATGCTCAGGATAACGGTCAGCATCGTAAGGGTAAACAGCCCCAGAGGGGCGGAGGTTCAGGCCCCAATCTGGAGCGCCTGTTAAATCAACCTTGTCCAAAGCATGGATCAAAGGAGAGGCCAGCTTCACATCTTTGGAAGAATTTTTATATCATGCGAGAATTCAAGAACTCCAATATGTTTCAGTGCGACAATGGCCCACCCGGTGGTTCAGGAGGTGGTTTTCATGGGTCGGGTTATGGAGGCGGCAGCTCCGGTTCAGGATTTCAAGGCAATCAAATCGGACATAGCAATCAAGGGAACCAGGACAACTAGGGAGGTTATAACCATCAGGGGAATCAGCAGCAGCAGCAGTCAGGTTATCAGAGCAATCCGAAGCAGTTAAATAGTGGGCAGTATCATGTCTTCACCACTAGCTTGTGCAAGCGTAATCAGAAGCTTCACAAGAGGGCCGTGAACTCTGTTGAACCGGCTATGCCTCAATATTTGCGCTGGTATGAGCAACCCATTTTGTGGAGTAGAGAGGATCACCCACCCCGGGTTGACAATCTGGGTCATCTGGCCTTAGTGGTGGCACCTCAAGTTGGGGGGTATAAGTTCACCAAGGTGCTCATGGATGGGGAAAGCAGTATCAATATTCTATATTATGATACCTTCCGCCGCATGGGGTTGACAGATAAGAATCTTAAACCGTCGAACACTGTTTTTCATGGTGTGGTGCCCGGTAAATCTGCATATCCAATGGGCAAGATAGCCCTAGAAGTGGCCTTTGGATATGATCATGATTCAAGGTCAGAAACATTGACTTTTGAGGTGGTGAAAATCAAGAGTCCGTATCACGCTCTGTTTGGGCGACCGGCTTATGCCAAGTTCATGGCGAGGCCGTGTTATGTTTATCTGTAGCTTAAGATGCCAGGTCATAAGGGGACCATCATAGTACATGGGAGCAGGAAGATTGCTTTGGAATGTGAGGAAGGTGATGCGGCTTACGCTGAGTCGGTTTGTGCCACGGAAGAGCTGAAGTTTTACAAAGACAAGGTTGATCCGGCAGACATGACTTGTTTGAAAAAGCCAACTACGGAGCATGATCCGGCGTTGAAGTTTAAATCAGCCACAGACACTAAGATGGTTGATTTTGTTCCTGGCGATTCATCCAAGCAGTTCAACATCAGCACTAACCTGGATCCCAAATAGGAAAGCGCGCTCATCGAGTTCATCCGTGAGAACCGGGACATCTTTGCATGGAAGCCTTCTGACATGCCAGGTGTACTGAGGGAACTCGCTGAGCACACACTTAATATTGATCCTAAGTTTAAACCGGCCAGACAGTTTCTCCACCGCTTCAACAAAGAAAGGCGCAAGGCTATTGGTGAAGAGGTAGCTCGGTTGTTGGCCGCAGGGTTTATCGTGGAGGTCTTTCACCCGGAGTGGTTGGCTAATCCGGTGCTGGTTCTCAAGAAAAACGGCACTTGGCGTATGTGTGTGGACTACACAGACTTGAATAAGGCTTGCTCAGCGGATCCCTTTGCCCTCCCTCGTATTGATTAGATTATTGATGCTACGGTGGGTTGTGACCACTTGTGTTTTCTGGATGCTTATTCTGGTTATCATCAGATCAAAATGGCAGTTAAGGACCAGGAGAAGACAGCTTTTATAACTCCCTTCGGAGTCTTCTTCTATGTCTCCATGCCCTTTGGGCTCAAGAGTGCCCAGGCGACTTCTCAACGTTGTGTTCAGAATTGTCTTCATAAACAGATTGGGCGCAATGTTCATGCATATGTGGATGATATTGTGATAAAGTCCAGGAAAGAGGAAACGTTGATAGATGACTTGAGGGAAACCTTTGACAACCTTCGGGTTTACAAGATGATGCTCAATCCGGACAAATGTGTCTTTGGTGTCCCGGCGGGCAAACTCTTGGGCTTTCTAGTATCAAACAGGGGCATTGAGGCTAATCCGGAAAAAAATTCAGCAATCACGTCTTTGGCTAAACCGGCGTGTATCAATGACGTTCAAAGTTTGGCCGGCCGGATTGCGGCTTTGAGCCAGTTTATCAGTCGTCTCGGAGATAAAGCTATCCCTTTATACCAGATGTTAAAGAAAACAGATGACTTTATCTGGAGCGATGCGGCCGATAAAGCGTTTGAGGATCTGAAGAGGCAGTTAGCTGAACCGCCTGTGCTTGCAGCTCCGATCGATAAAGAGCCTTTACTGTTGTATGTGGCTACTAATGCTAGGGCTGTTAGTGTGGCCATTGTTGTGGAGCGCAAGGAGGCTGGAAAGGAGTATCCGGTTCAACGGCCGATTTATTAATATCAGTGAGGTGCTTATCGAATCAAAGCAGAGGTATCCACATTGGCAGAAGCTGGTGTATGGGGTGTTTATGGCAAGCTGGAAGCTCAAACATTATTTCCAGGGTCATCCTATAACAATGGTCAGTTCCGCCCCTCTGGGAGATATCATTCAAAACAGAGAAGCAACTGGCCAGATTGCCAAGTGGGATATTGAGCTTGGACCTCACGGGCTCAAATATACACCTCGCACAGCAATCAAATCTCAAGCACTTGTGGACTTCATCAATGATTGGACAGAGTTGTAGGTACCAGAGGAAAAGCCAGATAACACGTATTGGACTATTCACTTTGATGGGTCCAGGCAATTAGAGGGCTCGGGGGCTGGAGTTATATTAACTTCCCCACGAGGTGATAAGTTTTGTTATGTTCTTCGCTTAATGTTCCCTTGTACTAACAATGCAGCTGAGTATGAGGCCTTACTCCACGGTCTTCCGATGGCTAAGGAGATGAACTTAAGCCGGGTTAAGTGCTTCGGTGACTCGGACCTGGTGGTGATAACCCACAAGTATAGGGGACCGCAACAGCTTTCGAGGGTAGAGTATTCAACCCAAATTTATTGATTCGACACAAGGGGAGCCAAAGAATATTCTCAAGTATTAGCAGCTGAGTTGTCAATTCAACCACACCTGGAAACTTAGTATCTGCAGCAAATGTTTAGTAGCAAAGTAATATGATAGCGATGGTAATGGTAACAAAAGAGTAATGAAAGCAAAGTAATGTTTTTGGTATTTTGTAGTGATTGTAACAATAGCAAGGGGAAAGTAAATAAGCATAAACCACTATATGGAAAGCTCGTAGGCATCGGATCAATGATGGATAATTATGCCGGATGCGGTTCATCATGTAACAGTCATAACATAGGGTGACACAGAACTAGCTCCAATTCGTCAATGTAATGTAGGCATGTATTCCGAATATAGTCATACGTGCTTATGGAAAAGAACTTGCATGACATCTTTTGTCCTACCCTCCCGTGGCAGCGGGGTCCTAATGGAAACTAAGGGATATTAAGGCCTCCTTTTAATAGAGAACCGGAACAAAGCATTAGCACATAGTGAATACATGAACTCCTCAAACTACGGTCATCACCGTTAAGTATCCTGATTATTGTCACTTCGGGGTTAACGGATCGTAACACATAATAGGTGACTATAGACTTGCAAGATAGGATCAAGAACACTCATATATTGATGAAAACATAATAGGTTCAGATCTTAAATCATGGCACTCGGGCTCTAGTGACAAGCATTAAGCATAGCAAAGTCATAGCAACATCAATCTCAGAACATAGTGGATACTAGGGATCAAACCCTAACAAAACTAACTCGATTACATGGTGAATCTCATCCAACCCATCACCGTCCAGCAAGCCTACGATGGAATTACTCACGCACGGGAGTGAGCATCATGAAATTGGTGATGGAGGATGGTTGATGATGACGACGGCGATGAATCCCCCTCTCCGGAGCCCCGAATGGACTCCAAATCAGCCCTCCCGAGAGGTTTTAGGGCTTGGCGGCGGCTCCGTATCGTAAAACGCGATGATTTCTTCTCTCCTATTTTTTTCTCCCCGAAAGCAGTTATATAGAGTTGGAGTTGGAGTCGGGAGGTCTCCAGAGGGCCCACGAGGTAGGGGGCGTGCCCCCACCCTCGTGGCAAGGGTGTGGGCCCCCTGGTCTTCATCTTTGATGAGGATTTTTTATTATTTATTGTAAGATATTCCGTGGAGTTTCAGGTCATTCCGAGAACTTTTGTTTTCTGCACATAAAACAACATCATGGCAATTCTGCTGAAAACAGCGTCAGTCCGGGTTAGTTCCATTCAAATCATACAAGTTAGAGTCCAAAACAAGGGCAAAAGTGTTTGGAAAAGTAGATACGACGGAGACGTATCAGGTGGCTCAACAGGTATCTGGCACTTGGGATTCTAAGGACCCACTCATGGCTGCATATCGACGAGAGGTGGACATAGTGGCTGGTCATTTCTGTTGGGTTTCGTAGTAATTTCAAAAAAATTCCTACGCACACGCAAGATCATGGTGATGCATAGCAACGAGAGGGGAGAGTGTTGTCTACGTACCCACACAGACCGACTGCGGAAGCGCTGACGCAACATAGAGGAAGTAGTTGTACGTCTTCCCGATCCGACCGATCCAAGAACCGTTACTCCGGCACCTCCGAGTTCTTAGCACACGTACAGCTCAATGACGATCCCCGGGCTCCGATCCAGCAAAGCGTCGGGGAAGAGTTCTGTCAGCACGACGGCATGGTGACGATCTTGATGTTCTACCGACGCAGGGCTTCGCCTAAGCACTACAACGATATGATCGAGGTGGAATATGGTGGCAGGGGGCACCGCACACGGCTAAGGAACGATCTCAAGGATCAACTTGTGTGTCTAGAGGTGCCCCCTTGCCCCCGTATATAAAGGAGCAAGGGGAGGAGGCGGCCGGCCAGGGTGTGGCGCGCCAAGGGGAGTCCTACTCCCACCG
Source organism: Triticum urartu (assembly GCF_003073215.2). Classification (NCBI taxonomy): domain Eukaryota; kingdom Viridiplantae; phylum Streptophyta; class Magnoliopsida; order Poales; family Poaceae; genus Triticum; species Triticum urartu. Next base: position 628,680,231 of record NC_053023.1, read on the forward strand.
GGAGTAGGACTCTTAGTTGGACAAGGAGAGAGAGGGGGGAATAGGAGGAAGAGAGGAAGGAAAGGGGGGCGCCGCCCCCCTTCCCTTATCCTATTCGGACTAGGAAGGGGAGGGGCACGCGGCCACCTCTTGCCTCCTCTCCTCTTCTCCCTTAAGGCCCACGTAGGCCCAATAACCCCCGGGGGGGTTCCGGTAACCCCCCGGTACTCCGGTAAAATGCCGATTTCACCCGGAACAATTCCGATGTCCAAACATAGGCTTCCAATATATCAATCTTTATGTAGATATACCCATATCTGCTTAAGTCATCTGTGAAGGTGAGAAAATAACGATATCCGCCACGAGCCTCAATATTCATCGGACCACATACATCTGTATGTATGATTTCCAACAAATCTGTTGCTCTCTCCATAGTACCGGAGAACGGTGTTTTAGTCATCTTGCCCATGAGGCACGGTTCGCAAGTACCAAGTGATTCATAATCAAGAGGTTCCAAAAGTCCATCAGTATGGAGTTTCTTCATGCGCTTTACACCGATATGACCTAAACGGCAGTGCCACAAATAAGTTGCACCATCATTATCAACTCTGCATCTTTTGGTTTCAACATTATGAATATGTGTATCACTACTATCGAGATTCAATAAGAATAGACCACTCTTCAAGGGTGCATGACCATAAAAGATATTACTCACATAAATAGAACAACCATTATTCTCTGATTTAAATGAATAACCGTCTCGCATTAAACAAGATCCAGATATAATGTTCATGCTCAACGCTGGCACCAAATAACAATTATTTGGTCTAATATTAATCCCGAAGGTAGATGTAGAGGTAGCGTGCCGACCGCGATCACATCGACTTTGGAACCGTTTCCCACGCGCATCGTCACCTCGTCCTTAGCCAATCTTTGCTTAATCCGTAGTCCCTATTTCGAGTTGCAAATATTAGCAACAGAACCAGTATCAAATACCCAGGTGCTACTGCGAGCATTAGTAAGGTACACATCAATAACATGTATATCACATATACCTTTGTTCACCTTGCCATCCTTCTTATCCGCCAAATACTTGGGGTAGTTCCGCTTCCAGTGACCAGTCTGCTTGCAGTAGAAGCACTCAGTTTCAGGCTTAGGTCCAGACTTGGGTTTCTTCTCTTGAGCAGCAACTTGCTTGCCGTTCTTCTTGAAGTTCCCCTTCTTCTTCCCTTTGCCCCTTTTCTTGAAACTAGTGGTCTTGTTGACCATCAACACTTGATGCTCCTTCTTGATTTCTACCTCCGCAGCTTTCAGCATTGCGAAAAGCTCGGGAATAGTCTTTTTCATCCCTTGCATATTATAGTTCATCACGAAGCTCTTGTAGCTTGGTGGCAGTGATTGGAGAATTCTGTCAATGACGCAATCATCTGGAAGATTAACTCCCAATTGAATCAAGTGATTATTATACCCAGACATTTTGAGTATGTGCTCACTGACAGAACTGTTCTCCTCCATCTTGCAGCTATAGAACTTATTGGAGACTTCATATCTCTCAATTCGGGCATTTGCTTGAAATATTAACTTCAACTCCTGGAACATCTCATATGCTCCATGACGTTCAAAACGTCGTTGAAGTCCCGATTCTAAGCCGTAAAGCATGGCACACTGAACTATCGAGTAGTCATCAGCTTTGCTCTGCCAGACGTTCATAACATCTGGTGTTGCTCCAGCAGCAGGCCTGGCACCCAGCGGTGCTTCCAGGACGTAATTCTTCTGTGCAGCAATGAGGATAATCCTCAAGTTACGGACCCAGTCCGTGTAATTGCTACCATCATCTTTCAACTTTGCTTTCTCAAGGAACGCATTAAAATTCAACGGAACAACAGCACGAGCCATCTATCTACAATCAAACATAAACAAGCAAGATACTATTAGGTACTAAGTTCATGATAAATTGAAGTTCAATTAATCATATTACTTAAGAACTCCCACTTAGATAGACATCCCTCTAATCCTCTAAGTGATCACGTGATCCAAATCAACTAAACCATGTCCGATCATCACGTGAGATGGAGTAGTTTCATTGGTGAACATCATTATGTTGATCATATCTACTGTATGATTCACGCTCGACCTTTCGGTCTCTGTGTTCCGAGGCCATATCTGTATATGCTTGGCTCGTCAAGTATAACCTGAGTATTCCGCGTGTGCAACTGTTTTGCACCCGTTGTATTTGAACGTAGAGCCTATCACACCCGATCATCACGTGGTGTCTCAGCACGAAGAACTTTCGCAACGGTGCATACTCAGGGAGAACACTTCTTGATAATTTAGTGAGAGATCATCTTATGATGCTACCGTCAATCAAAGCAAGATAAGATGCATAAAAGATAAACATCACATGCAATCAATATAAGTGATATGATATGGCCATAATCATCTTGTGCCTGTGATCTCCATCTCCGAAGCACCATCATGATCACCATCGTCACCGGTGACACCTTGATCTCCATCGTAGCATCGTTGTCGTCTCGCCAATCTTATGCTTCCACGACTATCGCTACCGCTTAGTGATAAAGTAAAGCATTACATCGCGATTGCATTGCATACAATAAAGCAACAACCATATGGCTCCTGCCAGTTGCCGATAACTCGGTTACAAAACATGATCATCTCATACAATAAAATTCAGCATCATGCCTTGACCATATCACATCACAACATTCCCTACAAAAACAAGTTAGACGTCCTCTACTTTGTTGTTGCAAGTTTTACGTGGCTGCTACGGGCTTAAGCAAGAACCAATCTCACCTACGCATCAAAACCACAACGATAGTTTGTCAAATAGACTCCGTTTTAACCTTCGCAAGGACCGGGCGTAGCCACACTTGGTTCAACTAAAGTTGGAGAGACAGTCGCCCGCAAGCCACCTATGTGCAAAGCACGTCGGGGGAACCGGTCTCGCGTAAGCGTACGCATAATGTTGGTCCGGGTTGTCTCGTCCAACAATACCGCCGAACCAAAGTATGACATGCTGGTAGGCAGTATGACTTATATTGCCCACAACTCACTTGTGTTCTACTCGTGCAAATAACATCAAACCATAAAACCAGGCTCGGATGCCACTGTTCGGTTTCGTAGTAATTTCAAAAAATTCCTACGCACACGCAAGATCATGGTGATGCATAGCAACAAGAGGGGAGAGTGTTGTCTACGTACCCACGCAGACCGACTGCGGAAGCGTTGACGCAACATAGAGGAAGTAGTCGTACGTCTTCCCGATCTGACCGATCCAAGCACCGTTACTCCGGCACCTCCGAGTTCTTAGCACACGTACAGCTCGATGACGATCCCCGGGCTCCGATCCAGCAAAGCGTCGGGGAAGAGTTCTGTCAGCACGACGGCGTGGTGACGATCTTGATGTTCTACCGACGCAGGGCTTCGCCTAAGCACTACAACGATATGATCGAGGTGGAATATGGTGGCAAGGGGCACCGCACACGGCTAAGGAACGATCTCAAGGATCAACTTGTGTGTCTAGAGGTGCCCCTTGCCCCCGTATATAAAGGAGCAAGGGGAGGAGGCGGCCGGCCAGGGTGTGGCGCACCTAGGGGAGTCCTACTCCCACCGGGAGTAGGACTCCTAGTTGGACAAGGAGAGAGAGGGGGGAATAGGAGGAAGAGAGGAAGGAAAGGGGGGGCGCCGCCCCCCTTCCCTTGTCCTATTCGGACTAGGAAGGGGAGGGGCGCGCGGCCACCTCTTGCCTCCTCTCCTCTTCTCCCTTAAGGCCCATGTAGGCCCAATAACCCCCGGGGGGGTTCCGGTAACCCCCCGGTACTTCGGTAAAATGCCGATTTCACCCGGAACAATTCCGATGTCCAAATATAGGCTTCCAATATATCAATCTTTATGTCTCGACCATTTCGAGACTCCTCATCATGTCCGTGATCACATCCGGGACTCCGAACTAACTTCGGTACATCAAAATGCATAAACTCATAATAACTGTCATCGTAACGTTAAGCGTGCGGACCCTAAGGTTCGAGAACAATGTAGACATGACTGAGACACATCTCCGGTCAATAACCAATAGCAGGACCTGGATGCCCATATTGGCTCCTACATATTCTGCGAAGATCTTTATCGGTCAGACCGCATAACAACATACGTTGTTCCCTTTGTCATCGGTATGTTACTTGCCCGAGATTCGATCGTCGATATCCAATACCTAGTTCAATCTCGTTAATGGCAAGTCTCTTTACTCGTTCCGTAATACATCATCCCGCAACTAACTCATTAGTTTCAATGCTTGCAAGGCTTATGTGATGTGCATTACCGAGAGGGCCCTGAGATACCTCTCCGACAATCGGAGTGACAAATCCTATTCTCGAAATACGCCAACCCAACATCTACCATTGGAGACACCTGTAGAGCTCCTTTATGATCACCCATTTACGTTGTGACGTTTGGTAGCACACAAAGTGTTCCTCCGGCAAACGGGAGTTGCATAATCTCATAGTTGTAGGAACATGTATAAGTCATGAAGAAAGCAATAGCAACATACTAAACGATCGGGTGCTAAGCTAATGGAATGGGTCATGTCAATCAGATCATTCAACTAATGATGTGACCTCGTTAATCAAATAACAACTCTTTGTTCATGGTTAGGAAACATAACCATCTTTGATTAACGAGCTAGTCAAGTAGAGGCATACTAGTGACACTCTGCTTGTCTATGTATTCACACATGTATTATGTTTCCGGTTAATACAATTCTAGCATGAATAATAAACATTTATCATGATATAAGGAAATAAATAATAACTTCATTATTGCCTCTAGGGCATATTTCCTTCAATTTCAAGGGTTATCAAGTTGACCATATAGACCGGCGAAAGAATGAGGTGGCGGATGCTTTAAGTCGCCTTGGCTCTCAGCGTAAACCGGTCCCACCTAATGTTTTCCTTGACGTCCTACACAATCCGTCGGTTAAGATACCAACATAGGAGGAGTTGGCTATTCCTGACTCGGAGGCCCAATTGGTGGCAGCTTTGCATGTTATACCGGATTGGACAGTCCCGTACTTGGTTTACATGAACCGGGGCGAGTTACCTGAGGATGAAACCTTGGCCCTGCAGATAATTCGGCGTTCCAAGTCAATGACCATAATCAATGGGGAGTTACATCGTTACAGCGTCACAGGGGCAATTCAGCGTTGTGTATCTCCTCAAGAGGGTTGTGAGATTTTGCGAGAAATCCACGAAGGAGATTGTGGTCACCACGTCGGTTCAAAATCCTTGGTGGCTAAGGCTTTTCGTCACGGTTTCTATTGGTTGACAGCCCATGCTTATGCTGAGGATTTAGTCAAAAGGTGTGACGGTTGTCAAAAATTTGCACGTCGCGCTCATGTTCCGGCTTAGGAGTTGAGGATGATTCCAATAACTTGGCCATTTGCAACTTGGGGGCTTGATATGGTTGGACCCTTTACGAGATCCAAAGACAAAAAGACCCACCTATTAGTGGCAGTGGATAAGTTCACCAAGTGGGTGGAAGCAGAGCCAGTCAGTAAGTGTGATGCAGCCACGGCGGTTCAATTCATCAAAAAGGTGATATTCCGGTTTGGTTTCCCACACAACATTATAACTAACAATGGTACTAATCTGTCAGAGGGTGAGATGGAGGAATTTTGCCAACGAGAGCACATCCGGCTTGGTGTAGCATCAGTGGCTCACCCCTAGTCTAATGGTCAAGCAGAGAGGGCAAATCAAGAAATTTTGAGAGGTAGTAAACCCCGGCTTATGGTTCCTTTAAAGCGGACACCGGGTTGTTTGGTGGAGGAGTTACCTTCTGTGTTATGGAGCATCAACACCACACCTAATAGATCTATGGGTTACACGCCTTTCTTCGTGGTTTATGGAGCAGAGGCGGTTCTTCCTAGTGACATCCGTCACGACTCGCCCCGTGTGGCGGCTTATGTTGAAGCTGCCAATGAGAAGGCACGCCGGGACTCACTGGACCTACTAGATGAGGAGCGTGATCTTGCAGCAGCACGTTCAGTGATTTATCAACAAGATCTCCGACGTTATCACAGCCGCCGGGTTAAGACCAGAACTTTTCAAGAGGGTGATCTGGTGCTCCAACTCATCCAGGATCAGACTGATATGCACAAGTTATCCCAACCTTAGGAAGGACCTTTTGTGGTCAGCAAAAATCTGCACAACGGGTCATACTACCTCATTGATGTTCGAGAGCACAAAGACTCACGTAAATCGGAGGAGGAGACCAAGCGGCCGTGGAATATAGCCCTTCTTCGGCCTTACTATACTTGAGCCACTGGCTCTTCTTATGTACATACTTATGACAATGTATATATTATATAATAAACCGGAGCCTCGAATAAAGCGGGGTCTCTGTTCTTTTTACATCATGTGTGAGCTACAGGAGCTTCTACTGACAAAGCGGCGTTTTATTAACCCGGCCTATACAGTCACACAGATATAACGAAAATCACTAGGGGGCTTGGTCGTATCCGAACCATAGCTACGCCTCTTGATTGGTTTAAAACCAAAAAGGTATATCACTAGGGGGCTTGGTTGTCTTCACACCATAGCTACACCTCTTGATAGGCTTCAAGCCAAAAGGAAATTATGTGGAACCAAAGAGAGTCTGTTGCATTAAGCACAACTCAAACATAGGTAACCACTGACCACAGCTCAAATATTACCTGGGGGCTCCTTGCTTATCAAAGAACAACGAGCTTGCACCCTTGTAATAGGCTATCAAGCTAGGCTCGGAAGCCAGGTGTATTCACCTAAAACCCTGGGTTATCCTGCCTCTTTAAGTAAGCCACTCCGTCCAGGTAAACCTGGTATGACCCATCGAACGTTTGACAAGTCAATCCCATGGACCCTGAACTTGTCAACGTTAAAACGGTGATTGGTTAAAGATTGAGGTCCATCTTAAAAGGCTTTGCAAAATGGTTTAACTCAGCGGCCTGGCAGCCCATGAAAAGCCTTGATTTAGGGCCTGGCAGCCCATGAAAAGCCTTGCATTTTTTTTGTCTTTGCTGTTTTTTATGATAAGGGATTTATGAATATCTTCTGATAAACCGGTGTTCGATACAACCCGGCATGACTTTCAACGCTTAGTTGTCAGTACATGATCAGTTTTAAATCGGTAGTATATTCTTCCGGTCTGGTTTTTGACTAGATGTCACCAGCATTATGCGGCTATTATGGCCCAATATGGTTTCTATATGAACCGGCAAGAGGGCAAGGAGTTAATAACACTCCGGATTAGTGTTTTTTCACCTTTACCATACAAGCAGTTGGTCAGCCAACGAGGTATATCACAGATATTATTGATTTTATCTGGTTACTATAAATCTTGGTTATCCATCCAAGTTATGTATATATTTTTTGGGCATCATGACCCGTCCAGTGGTAAACCACTAGGACGCTTTCAAGTTCTTATATGCAGGAACACAAAGTATAATGGGCTATGCATAAATAGATTCCAAGAGTAGAACAAATTTTCAAAATATCAAACAACACAAGCATGCTCGATGGCATAACAGATAAAGGTGTTTCTGCTATCCTATTACAAGGAGCTTCAAAACGGCCCAAATTGAATAATTGTTTTCAAGCAGTGGCAAACGGTAGCTAATAAACCGGTCACCGGTCTAAGATGCTTCATCGGGACGGCTTGACGATTGAGGGTCATCTTGTGCAGTCACATCCTCTTCATCCCTCCCCAGATGCTGGAAATCAAACGTTGACCAATCGATTCCGGTTAAAGCTTGAAGTACGACCTCTTCATGGACAAGGCTGGAGGGGTCAATGTCAGGAGCATAAGTATGCTTATGGATTGGAGGCACAAGTTCTTCAACATCATGGATCACGGCAGGATGTCTCTTTCCTTTAGCATTGTAAACCAGTTGGAAGTGAGATAAATCTGTGTCTTCCGCCAGTTTGCTTGCTATTGGCCGCATCTCCTTTGTTAGCCTTCGCCGATCGTCGTTATTGAAGTCTGAACCGTCCTCTTTCACGCCAGGATATCCTTTGATGATATCTGTCGGTTCAAGATCCGGAATCCATGCCTTCGCCCGGATTAGCGCGGTCAACGCTCCTGATCTTGCGGGTGATCTCTTCAATTCGGTGATCCGGACAGGTAGCATGGCCAGCTTCTCAAGTGTTTCCTTTATCAACGATGGCGCCGGCTTGTTATATGTTGCAGTGCAAATAGCACGCTGGGATCCAGAATATAGCTGTTCCATCAAGGTGTACGCCGCTTTAAGCTTCATCCGCATGTCAGAGCCCAGATGAGCAATGCGGGTCCCTGTCATGGTTCGGCATCAGTAAACCGGCCATCGATAAAATTTTATGATTAGACAAACTGCACAAGAGAGCACTTACCAAATACAGCGGATGTCATGGCGTCAATCTGCTGCTTTAAGCCAGACAGTTCTTCCACTACCGGTTTCAGGGCTGCATCTGCGTCCTCGGCCTTTTTTATCAAACCGGCCTTTTCTGTTTCCCAGTCAGCACGCTCCTTGTTGAAAGTCTCTTTCAACTTCTCCATAGCTGCCAGGGCATTGGTCAGCTCCTCTTTGGCTTTGGAAGCTTCTGCTTGTTGAGACTTTACGTTCTCTTGAAGATCAGCGGTTTGAGCATCCCTTTTACTCAGCTCGGCCTACAAAGGTGAAGATATATCAACAATGAGATATGTATTTTCTAAGTACCAAGTGTATAACAAGTTATGCACTTGGTACTTGGGGGCTAATGCCTATTTGCTTTCTCATCAACATATTTGTCACAAGTCTCAAGTACAATGCAAGCATTATCCTTAACACTTGGGGGCTAATGTACATATGTTCAAAACTAACGCAATTATTAAAAACCCGGTTTACCTTGCCAAGCTAAACTAGACCTTAGGGGCTACTGGGGCTGATGTTTATACTTTGAAATCAAGAAAGGAAAGGTAATGAAAATACCTCATAGCGTTCTTTCATCAGGTTACCAAACTGGCTTCATAATCACGGTTTGAGTGCAGACGGTTTAGAAAACTGGAGTGGAGTTCTTGAGCGCTGAGATGAGCATAGCTTGACAAGTCAGTGGTCCATTTGCCTTTTTCTATGGCAGCACGCTCTTCCTTGGCGCTTTGTTGGGCCAAGATTGCAGGATGGCCAGGCGAGGTGTGACCAATACCAGTAATGGTAACCTCGTCTTCTTTATCTCCAGCAGCTTTGTCTGGAGTTGATGGAGTTTTAGTAGCTCTCACCAGACTAGCCCAGATTGGATCTGCCGTTTCAGTATCAGGCACAGCAGTATCAGCTTCTGGTTGTTCATCGATATTGTGATCTTGAGGAGGTGGCTCATCAAAGGTGACTTCAGGGTTGGGACCCTCCGGTTCACCAGTCTGGTCCGGTTCACCTGTTTGCTCCTGTTCAAGAACCACCTGGTCTTCAGACAGATTGTTCACCCGAGCTTTTTTGCTGGGTCTGGCTTTGGCTCTACAAACAAACAAAAGATGTGAAAATTAAGCATAGTATACAAGGTATGAAAACATACAAAGAAGGGGTTGGAGTACTTACCCAGCTACAGTTTTGAGAGGAGGGAGTTGGGTTGCTATTGACTCGTCAGATGATGAGGGAGGTGTCACCTGATAATTTGAATCGGACGGATTAAGAGGTTGTCGGAAATAACCTGCCTTGGGGTAAGAATTGTCAGAAGAAGGTGAGACCTCAGATCGGCGCTTTCGAACCGGGGTGTTAGGTAAACCGGTCGAGGTGACCTTTTGGCCGCTGTGCAGGGTTGTACGGCGAGCATCGTGCTGCTGCTTCTTCAAAATAAATGTTGGATCCAAGTGAGCAAGAGGATGTGAAAAGCTTACTTTCCAGATCGCTTGACGGATTTTTTGTGTTGGCAGAGAGTCTGAACCGGAGGAAAGGACAATTACCTCTACATCGTCGGCTTGGCTGCCTTCCGCGCCCTCCTGATAAATATCATTGTTAATGAGATGCATAAATAGGGAACCAAGCGAATCAAGTTCTACCTCAACTTCCGGTTCATCCGTATCGTCATCCAGCTCCATGCTGATATGTTCAGTTACCTTCCGCTTTGAGGTTTTCTTGACGGTTTTTGTTTTAGGGCGGGAGGGCTTTGCCGCTTTCTCTGCAGGTTTCTTCTTCCAGAATGGATCATCACCCTGTTTATAAACAAGCAGAAGGATATTCATAGGTTGAATAGTTTAAAAAGATGTTGAAGGTAAAAAGGAAGGACAGTACTTACAGCAGGCAGTTTGTTTTTTGTGTAAAAGGGGTTTAAGCCGGTTTGGCGGCAGACAGATTCCGATTCGTTCAAAATCTTCTTGACACCCTCAGTAACTTCTTCATCAGTTAATTGAATATTGATGTGGCGTTGGGAGTCTCCTACTTCACCAGTGTACTCACACATTAAATCGGAGCGGCGGCTTAATGGCAAGATGCTCCAGGATATCCAGCAACGCACAAAATCGACGCCTGATAAACCGTTGGCCATAAAGGCTCGAAGCTTGGCGAGTTGAGGGGCATATGAGGCCCGTTCCATAGCGCTTAAACGTTGCGGCAGTGGATGAGTGTTGGAGAGCCGATGAGCACGATAGCTCGGCAGAGGGTTCTCGTCTTCGGGGGAGGTATCTTTACAGTAGAACCAGGTTTGGTTCCAATCTTTGGGGTGGCTGTGCAGCTTGGCATGAGGAAATTAGACCTCTTTCCTTTTTTGAATTGAGACACCCCCAAGTTCAGTTTGGGTCCATCTACAAATTCAATGCGCCGGTTCAGATGAAAAAAATCCTGGAACAGTTCAGCAGTTGGTTCTTCCTATAGGTACACTTCACAGAAGACTTGGAAGTTGCATATATTGGATACCGAGTTAGGTCCAATATCTTGAGGGTGGAGCTGGAAACTGGCAAGCACATCCCGGAAAAACTTTGACCCAGGCGGTTTGAAACCACGTCCTATGTGGTCCACAAATACCACTACCTCACCCTGCTTAGGGGTAGGAGGATTCTCCGATCCAGGAACTCGCCACCAGATCTCATTCTTTTTTGGCAAAGTACCAATCCTGACCATTCCGTTAAGATGTTCTTCGGTGACTCGGGAAGGAGCCCAGTTACAAGCATAAAACTGTTTGGCCATTGCAAGCGAAAAGTTGAAAGGAAATACCGGTTTACAAATCATTCATGTTGATATATAAGATGTGACGGGATAAAGACATACAGGTATGTAAATTGCGTAAACCGGAGGCTGATACAATAATGAATGACAAGGCCATATCAGAATAAAGGTATGCACATGCTGTTAAATCGGAGTATAACAACGGAGGTGAAAGGTTTGTCCGGTTCACCAAGGGGCTAATGGTATATGATATATTGCTCTTACAATGGTAAACCGCCTATGTGGTAAAGAGGATACAGATCTAAGGCAAAAATTGACTAAGTAAGGTAAAAACAAATTTCATAAGGATGCAGAGAAATTTTGGATATACCGTAAGACCGGAAAATAAAAGGATTTAGACCTAAAAGGTTGATCTCAAAGCAGTTCATGGGGGACCAGATCAGTGTTTTATGCGCGTAAAGGTTTGTTTTGGTAACAGAAGATAAGCCATTATGTGGAATACATCAAGTTTGAAGTTTTTATCCATGGACTAAGAAGAAACAATGGAAGAGCAGCGCCGGAGCCTCGATGAACTTCGACGAACGAGGAAACCCTAGGTAGATCTACAACGGATCAAGGAAGGGACTTACAGTGGCTGTTGAAGCAGCGGAGGTATACCGCGACTCTCTGGGGCAACCAGGTTGATGCAGCGGCCAACAGAGAGACGGAGGCGAAGCTCAGTGGCGGCGGCGGCGCTCAGGGGTAGAGGCGTCGCAAGGAGGAAGAAGAAGTGAAGGAGACGAAGGGGAAAAAAGAGAAGGGCCTGTGGTCCTATTTATAAGGCAAAGCGATAAACAACAAGTGCAGGAATCGAGGAGCTCAAATGGATAGTTAATAACGATGTCGCCTCGATGGTTGGATATTCATTAATGAAGGGAATCTTCGGCTTCAACGGGTAGATGACATCATAACGATTTGCTACGGATCTAAAGGATGACGTCATGGCGGTTTACCAGACTTATACGAAGTTGCCAGGGCAAGAATTTTTCTAAGTATTGAAGATTGACATGAACAAGTTCAAATCAGTCTGGGGCCTAATGTTGGGGATATGATTACTGGAGGTAAACCGGCTAGGAGTGGCTGGGTTAGCTCCATGAAGATAGAATCCCATGAAGACATGAGGATGGTGGCGCTTTATGAAAGGCCCAAGGCCCATAGGCGGGTTAAGGCCTCTAGATGTAAAACCGACTCTTTCATGTAACTTGTATTGTAAGTTAAAGGAATAGAGACCGAGCCAGACACGTTTATGATCCGGCCTCGGGACTCTGTAAACCGGCGGGCGTCAACCTATGTATATAAAGGGACGACCCGGCCGCGGTTTAGGGACAACAAACAACTACTCGAGAGCCAGGCAAAGCGGATTCGCTCCCTGGTCATCGAAACCCTAGCAATACCAATCACAACTAGACATAGGATTTTACCTTCAACGAAGGGGCCAAACTAGTATAAAATCCCTTGTGTCCCCTTGTCCGGTTTAACCCCTTTAAGCTAACCCGTAGCGATGACTCCACGACTAAGTCCTTTCACGAGGACATCTGCCGTGACAAACCCATGACACAACTCAAACCAATCTAGATCATCAATCAACCCAAAAGACAAAAGAAATCTACTCAAAATACCATAGGATGGCAACACATCATTGGATCATAATATGTGGCATAAAAGGACCATGTTCAAGTAGGGGATTATAGCGGCGTGCAGGAGAGTGGACCGCTTAAAAGATATGAGGAAGGTGATGAAGATGGTGATGTCGATAAAGACAATCACCGCGGCGATGGTTCCCCCGGCGGCACTCTGGCGCCACTAAGAGAGAGGGGGGCAGGGTCTCCCCTTGTGCTTCCTCCTCCATGGCCTCCCCCCTAGATGGGGAGAGGTTCTCCCTCTGGTCATTGGCCTCCATGGCGATGATGGCCCCCTCCGGGTTCCTCCTCCATGGCCTCCGGTGATGATGTCCCCCTCCGGCAGGGTGCTAGAGAGGACCTAGATTGGTTTTTCGTGGCTACATAGGCTTGCGACGGCGGCACTTCCGATCTAGGTTTCTTTCTGGTGGTTTTGGTATTTATAGGAATTTTTGGCGTCGGTCTCACGTCAAGGGGGTCACACGAGGCAGCGGCAAGATAGGAGCACCCTCCCGGGGGTAGGGCGCGCCCCCCTACCTCGCCGTCGCCTCAGGACTCTTCTGGCCCAACTCCGATGCCTCGGGGGTCTCTTTTGGTCCATAAAAATCACCGTAAATTTTCAGCCATTCCGAGAATTTTTATTTCTACACAAAAAACGACACGACGGTAGTTCTGCTGAAAACAATGTCAGTCCGGGTTAGTTCTAATCAAATCATACCAAAATTATATAAAATTGTTGTGAACATGGCATGAATACTTGATAAATTATAGATACGTTGGAGACGTATCACATACAAAGCATGTCAAACCCGCAAGTCATGCGATATCACTGCTTCAGCTATGATAATGACTTCTTTGACGTGACCTTGGTATTGCCCACACAAACTTTTTGGGAAGTTCTTCCATTGCGAGTGCATGCAATCAACTGAACCTAACATACTAATAAATCCTCTTGCTGATCCAATTGCCAACAATTTTTCTGTGTCCTCCATAGTTGGCTCTCTCATACTCTGGTCCGAACACCTTCACCACAATACGTGCAAATTGCTCTGTGGTGTCCAGGACCGTGGTCTCTCCCATCCAGATTTCTGCATCAATTGCATCTGCTACTTTACCATAAGCAAGCATCCCAAGAGCAGTCATGCATTTCTGTAGAGGAGAGAAGGATAATTTTCTGCAACAACCCTTTCTCAGTTTGAAGTTGCCATCAGCCTTCTCCACGCCTTTCCACTACCCGCATGAACAAGTTTCTACTCATCCGGTAGCAACGACGAAAGAAAGTTTCATGAAATGTTGGGACCGCTGTGAAGTAGTTTGTGTACAGATGACGTGCACCAGCCCTTGATGGAACCCTTGAAGTAATGCTCGGCTCGCACATTTCATCAAACACGTAGAGCACGAGGTGCAAATATAGGAGAGTTTTCCGTACCGGAGCGGCGCCGGTGGCGACCTGGTTGGCGGCGTGTGAGTTGGGGCGTCCGGTGGCGAAGCCTTGGGTTGGGAATGGCGGCGGAGCACTGATAGCGACAGAAGTCCGGTGATGGTTGTGCGGAGAAGGACAGGCAAAGATGAGAAGAGAACTGCTCGAGCAAGGTGGGAGGAGCGAATATGGGTGAATTGACGCGAGCCCTAGCGGTCAATCCGATTGGCACACGCGTCTGGGCATCTCTATGTTCGCCCTAGTTATAGGTAGGATATAGGGAATGTCGGTCAGTCGGGACGTTTGAGTTTTTTTTGCGGGTTTGGACGTTTGAGTTGGTTGTGCGGAGACCCATCGGGTAGCGTTTTTGCGTCCGGTCCAATCATTGGCCGAGTAGCCCGTCCGGATTGTTTGACGCTCTAACACAAATATCAGTCTTGCTACTGAGACTTCGTTAAGTCTCAGTCGATACTATGAGCATAATTGGTTTTGTGCCAAAAATTGGCATGCCAATGTTTGGCATTGTGCCAAATATTGATACTAATTAATTGGTTACCAAGTTGTCTTGCCTAACTCATATAAAGTTGCCAATATTTAGCAAGTCTTGGTATTGCCAACATTTGGCTAGCCAAATATTAGCAACAAACCAATTATGCTCTATATCCCTGAGATCTTACATTAAGATTCATGCAAAATTTTCATTTTTCATTTTTCATTTTTCATTTGCATATTATGTTACTTGACTGAGACTTGGTTAAATCTCTGTCGACTAAGACCTGATCATACCCCAAAAATATAGCCGGTGCATCAATGCGCCTCCCTGATCTGCAAATCTCCAGCCCGAAATCTAATCAACTATTCCGGCGGGCCGAAATCTGCAAATCAATTGAAGAACCTCCCATGTTTCTGTAAAAGAGAAGCCAGCGGCATCACAGCAAGTAATCATCCATCCCCGGGCAGCACCTTGCCATAAAATACATAAATAGGCTTTTTGGTAGGAAATAAATAAATGTGAACTTTTTTTAGCAGTAGTTGAAAAATAAATGTGAACTTGAATAGGGACGGGACATGCAGGCAGTGCAGCACCGGCACAGGAGAAACCTCGAAAAGGCGCCGCCCCACCCACCCCACCCCCCACCGCACCTGAAAACCCCACTCAATCCCAGTCCATGCCGCTGCGCTAGAACAAGCGAAGAGAGTGAGATTGAGAACCAGAAGCAGAGCAACACGCGGAGGGGATGGGCGACCTGGATACACCTTCTATCACAAATCCGAAGGCAAGACATTTGTTGCTAAGAATGGATCCTTTCTAGAGAAGGAGTTTCTCTCGAAAGAAGTGAGTGGGAGGAAAGTAGAACTTGATGAGGTAACTGTACCTGCTCCCTTATTGGAAAGTAGTACATCACACAAACCGGTTTCTGTGACACCTACACCAATTAGTGAGGAAGCAAATGATGATGATCATGAAACTTCAGAACAAGTTAATACTGAACCTCGTAGATTAACTAGAGTAAGATCCGCACCAGAGTGGTACGGTAATCCTGTTCTGGAAGTCATGCTACTAGATCATGATGAACCTACGAACTATGAAGAAGAGATGGTGAGCCCAGATTCCGCAAAATGGCTTGAAGCCATGAAATCTGAGATGGGATCCATGTATGAGAACAAAGTGTGGACTTTGGTTGACTTGCCCAATGATCGGCAAGCAATTGAGAATAAATGGATCTTCAAGAAGAAGACTGACGCTGACGGTAAAGTTACTGTCTACAAAGCTCGACTTGTCGCAAAAGGTTTTCGACAAGTTCAAGGGATTGACTACGATGAGACCTTCTCACCCGTAGCGATGCTTAAGTCTGTCCGAATCATGTTAGCAATTGCCGCATTTTATGATTATGAAATTTGGCAGATGGATGTCAAAACTGCATTCCTGAATGGATTTCTGGAAGAAGAGTTGTATATGATGCAGCCGGAAGGTTTTGTCGATCCAAAGGGAGCTAACAAAGTGTGAAAGCTCCAGTGATCCATTTATGGACTGGTGCAAGCATCTCGGAGTTGGAATAAACGCTTTGATAGTGTGATCAAAGCATTTGGTTTTATACAGACTTTTGGAGAAGCCTGTATTTACAAGAAAGTGAGTGGCAGCTCTGTAGCATTTCTGATATTATATGTGGATGACATATTGCTAATCGGAAATGATATAGAATTTCTGGATAGCATAAAGGGATACTTGAATAAGAGTTTTTCAATGAAAGGCCTCGGTGAAGCTGCTTACATATTGGGCATTAAGATCTATAGAGATAGATCAAGACGCTTAATTGGACTTTCACAAAGCACATACCTTGACAAAGTTTTGAAGAAGTTCAAAATGGATCAAGCAAAGAAAGGATTCTTGCCTGTGTTACAAGGTGTGAAGTTGAGTAAGACTCAATGCCCGACCACTGCAGAAGATAGAGAGAAAATGAAAGATGTTCCCTATGCTTCAGCCATAGGCTCTATCATGTATGCAATGCTGTGTACCAGACCTGATGTGTGCCTTGCTATAAGTCTAGCAGGGAGGTACCAAAGTAATCCAGGAGTGGATCACTGGACAGCGGTCAAGAACACCCCGAAATACCTGAAAAGGACTAAGGATATGTTTCTCGTATATGGAGGTGACAAAGAGCTCATCGTAAATGGTTACGTTGATGCATGCTTTGACACTGATCCGGACGATTCTAAATCACAAACCGGATACGTATTTACATTAAACGGTGGAGCTGTCAGTTGGTGCAGTTCTAAACAAAGCGTCGTGGCGGGATCTACATGTGAAGTGGAGTACATAGCTGCTTCGGAAGCAGCAAACGAAGGAGTCTGGATGAAGGAGTTCATATCCGATCTAGGTGTCATACCTAGTGCATCGGGTCCAATGAAAATCTTTTGTGACAATACTGGTGCAATTGCCTTGGCAAAGGAATCCAGATTTCACAAGAGAACCAAGCACATCAAGAGACGCTTCAATTCCATCCGGGATCTAGTCCAGGTGGGAGACATAGAGATTTGCAAGATACATACGAATCTGAATGTAGCAGACCCATTGACTAAGCCTCTTCCACGAGCAAAACATGATCAGCACCAAGGCTCCATGGGTGTTAGAATCATTACTGTGTAATCTAGATTATTGACTCTAGTGCAAGTGGGAGACTGAAGGAAATATGCCCTAGAGGCAATAATAAAGTTATTATTTTTTTCCTTATATCATGATAAATGTTTATTATTCATGCTAGAATTGTATTAACCGGAAACATAATACTTGTGTGAATACATAGACAAACAAAGTGTCACTAGTATGCCTCTACTTGACTAGCTCGTTAATCGAAGATGGTTATGTTTCCTAACCATAGACATGAGTTGTCATTTGATTAATGGGATCACATCATCAGGAGAATGATGTGATTGACATGACCCATTCCATTAGCTTAGCACCCGATCGTTTAGTATGTTGCTATTGCTTTCTTCATGACTTATACATGTTCCTATGACTATGAGATTATGCAACTCCCGTTTACCGGAGGAACACTTTGTGTGCTATCAAATGTCACAATGTAACTGGGTGATTATAAAGGTACTCTACAGGTGTCTCCAAAGGTACATGTTGGGTTGGCGTATTTCGAGATTAGGATTTGTCACTCCGATTGTCGGAGAGGTATCTCTGGGCCCTCTCGGTAATGCACATCACTTAAGCCTTGCAATCAATGCAACTAATAAGTTAGTTGCAAGATGATGTATTACAGAACGAGTAAAGAGACTTGCCGGTAACAAGATTGAACTAGGTATTGAGATACCGACGATCGAAACTCGGGCAAGTAACATACCGATGACAAAGGGAACAAACGTATGTTGTTATGCAGTCTGACCGATAAAGATCTTCGTAGAATATGTAGGAGCCAATATGAGCATCCAGGTTCCGCTATTGGTTACTGACCGGAGACATGTCTCGGTCATGTCTACATTGTTCTCGAACCCGTAGGGTCCGCACGCTTAACGTTACGATGACAGTTTCATTATGAGTTTATATATTTCGATGTCCCGAAGGTTTTTCGGAGTCCCGGATGTGATCACGGACTTGACGAGGAGTCTCGAAATGGTCGAGACATAAAGATCGATATATTGGACGACTATATTTGGACACCGGAAAGGTTTCGAGTGAGATTGGGACAATACCGGATCACTGGGAGGTTATCGGAACCCCCCGGGAGGTATATGGGCCTTATTGGGCCTTAGTGGAAAGGAGGGGAAAGGAGCAAGGGAGGGACCCCCCCCCCAAGCCCAATCCGAATTGGGAAGGCCCCCCCCTTTCCTTCCTCCCTCCTTCCTCTTCCTTCCCTCTCCTACTCCTAATAGGAAAAAGGGGAGCCCTACTCCCTGTGGGAGTTGGACTCCCCCCTAGGGCGCGCCACCCTCCTTGGCCGGCCCCCTCCTCCACTCCTTTATATACGGGGGCAGGGGGGCACCCCAGAGACACAACAATTGATCATTGATCTCTTAGCCGTGTGCGGTGCCCCCCTCCACCATAATCCTCGATAATATTGTAGCGGTGCTTAGGCGAAGCCCTGCGACGGTAGAACATCAAGATCGTCACCACGCCGTCGTGCTGACGGAACTCATCCCCGACACTTTGCTGGATCGGAGTCCGGGGATCGTCATCGAGCTGAACGTGTGCTAGAACTCGGAGGTGCCGTAGTTTCGGTGCTTGATCGGTCGGGCCGTGAAGACGTACGACTACATCAACCGCGTTGTGCTAACGCTTCCGCTTCCGGTCTATGAGGGTACGTAGACAACACTCTCCCCTCTCGTTGCTATGCATCACCATGATCTTGCGTGTGCGTAGGATTTTTTTTTGAAATTACTACGTTCCTCAACAGGTGGAGCTTCTCATCACAGAGTCTCTTGAACAAAGGAGATCGTTGGAGCACATTGATGTCATTGCATGAACCTGACGTGCCTTAGAAAGCATGTCAAATCCAGAAGTTATGCGATATCACTACTTCAAGTATGATGGTGACTTCTTTGACGTGATCTTGGTATTGCCCACTCAAACTTTTCGGGCAGTTCTTACATTGCGAGTGCATGCAATCAACTGAACCTAACATACTGGTAAATCCTCTTGCTGCTCAAATTGCCAACAATTTTTCTGTGTCCTCCACATTTAGCTCTCTCATACTCTGGTCCGAACATCTTCACCAGAATGCGTGCAAGTTGCTTCGTGGTGTTCAGGACCGTGGTCTCTCCCATCCGAATTTCTGCATCAATTGCATCTGCTACTTTACCATAAGCAAGCATCCTAAGAGGAGCCGTGCATTTGTGTAGAGGAGAGAAGGATAATTTTCGGCAACAATCCTTTCTTAGTTTGAAGTTGTCATCAGCCTTCTCCACGCCTTTCCACTACCCGCACAAACAACTTTTCACTCATCCAGTAGCAACGACGAAAAAAGTTTCATGAAATGTTGGGACCGCTGTGAAGTAGTTTGTGTACAGAAGACGTGCACCGGCCCTTGATGGAACCCTTGAAGTAATGCTCGGCTCGCACATTTCATCGAACACGTAGAGCGCGAGGTGCAAATATAGGAGAGTTTGCCGTACCGGAGCTGCGCCGGTGGCGGCCTGGTCGACAACGTGTGAGTTGGGGCGTCCGGTGGCGAAGCCTTGGGTTTGGAATGGTGGCGGAGCACCGATAGCGACAGAAGTCCGATGATGGCTGTGCGGAGAAGGACGAGCAGAGATGAGAAGAGAACCGCTCGAGCAAGGTGGGAGGAGCGGATATGGCTGAATTGACGCAAGCCCTAGCGGTCAATCCGATGTGGCACACGCGTCTGGGCATCTCTATGTTCGCCCTAGTTATATGTAGGATATAGGGAATGTCGGTCAGTCGGGACATTTGAGTTGGTTGTGCGGAGACCAATTGGGTAGCTTTTTGCGTCCGGTCCAGTCATTGACCGAGTAGCCCGTCTTGATCGTTTGACGCTCTAACACAAATATCAGTCTTGCTACTGAGACTTCGTTAAGTCTCAATCGATGCTATGAGCATAATTGGTTTTGTGCCAAAAATTGGCATGCCAATGTTTGGCATTGTGCCAGATATTGGCTACTAATTACTAATTGGTTACCAAGTTGTCTTGCCTAACTCATATAAAGTTGCCAATATTTGGCAAGTCTTAGTATTGCCAACATTTGGCTAGCCAAATATTAGCAACAAACCAATCATGCTCTATATCCGTGAGATCTTATATTAAAATTCGTGTAAAATTTTCATTTTTTATTTTTCATTTTTCTTTTGCATGTTATGTTACTTGACTGAGACTTGGTTAAATCTCAATCGACTGAGACCTAGTCATACCCCGCAAATATAGCCGGGGCATCAATGCGCCTCCCTGATCTGCAAATCGCCAGCCTGAAATCTAATCAACTATTCCGGCGGACCGAAATCTGCAAATCGATTGAAGAACCTCCCACGTTTCTGTAAAAGAGAAGCCAGCGGCATCACAGCAAGTAATCATCCATCCCCGGGCAGCACCTTGCCATAAAATACATAAATAGGCTTTTTGGTAGGAAATAAATAAATGCGAACTTTTTTTTAGCAGTAGTTGAAAAATAAATGTGCACTTGAATAGGGACGGGACATGCAGGCAGTGCAGCACCGGCACGGGAGAAACCTCGAAAAGGCGCCGCCCCACCCACCCCACCCCCCACCCCCCACCGCACCCGAAAACCCCACTCAATCCCAGTCCACGCCGCAACGACGCTAGAACAAGTGAAGAGAGTGAGATTGAGAACCAGAAGCAGAGCAACACGCGGAGGGGATGGGCGACCTGGCACACTCCCGTGGCTGCTGCCCACGCGACCCGCCCTTGTAAATCTCCTTCCCAAATCTCACTCGCCAGAACCCCACTCCCCGATACCAGTCGCGGTCAGCATACCCCGCCCGCCCGCCGAGGAAGAGGCATTGTGAGGCCGGGCACGGCGGCGGCGGCGGCGGCAAGGAGCAGCCACGGCGCCAGGAATGAAGGGGGGCGGCGGCGGCGGCGGCGGCAAGGAGTCCGCCACCGGCTCCTTCCTCCGCTTCCTCCTCCTGCTCCTCCTCCCCCTCACCGCCCTCTACTTCTTCTACACGCTCCACCTCCTCCTCGCCTCCGCCGCCTCCTCGTCCACCGCGTCCTGCCCGCCGGACCCCACCGCGGTCTCCTCCCGCGTCTCCACCAACCGCACCGCTGCGGCGGTGGCCGACAGTAAGGCCGCCCCCGCGGCGTCCGCGGCGACGACGCTGCAGCACGTGGTGTTCGGCATCGCGGCCTCGTCGCGGTTCTGGGACAAGCGCAAGGAGTACATCAAGGTGTGGTGGCGCCCGCGCGGCGCCATGCGCGGCTACGTCTGGCTGGACCGCGAGGTGCGGGAGTCCAACATGTCGACGGCGCGGACGGGGCTCCCGGCCATCAAGATCTCCTCCGACACCTCCGCCTTCCCCTACACGCACCGGCGCGGCCACCGCTCCGCCATCCGCATCTCCCGCATCGTCTCCGAGACCTTCCGCCTCGGCCTCCCCGGCGTGCGCTGGTTCGTCATGGGCGACGACGACACCGTCTTCTTCCCGGACAACCTGCTCACCGTTCTCAACAAGTTCGACCACCGCCAGCCCTACTACATCGGCTCCCTCTCCGAGAGCCACCTGCAGAACATCTACTTCTCCTACGGGATGGCGTACGGCGGCGGCGGCTTCGCCATCAGCAGGCCGCTGGCGGAGGCGCTCGCGCGGATTCAGGACGGCTGCATCAGCCGCTACCCGGCGCTCTACGGCAGCGACGACCGGATCCAGGCGTGCATGGCGGAGCTGGGGGTGCCGCTCACCAAGCACCCGGGGTTCCACCAGTACGACGTGTACGGGGACCTGCTGGGCCTCCTGGCGGCGCACCCGGTGGCGCCGATCGTGACGCTGCACCACCTGGACGTGGTGCAGCCGCTGTTCCCCAACGCGCCCGCGCGGCCGGCGGCGGTGCGGAGGCTGTTCAGCGGGCCCGTGAGGCTGGACCCGGCGGGGATAATGCAGCAGTCCATCTGCTACGACGGGGCGAACCGGTGGACGGTGTCGGTGGCGTGGGGGTTCGCCGTGCTGGTGTCGAGGGGGGTGACCTCGCCGCGGGAGATGGAGATGCCGGCGCGGACGTTCCTCAACTGGTACCGGCGCGCCGACTACACGGCGTACGCCTTCAACACGCGGCCCCTGGCGCGCACGCCGTGCCACAAGCCGGCCGTGTACTACCTGTCGTCGGCGCGCAGCGCGGAGGCCGCCCGCGGCGGGGAGACAACGGTGACGCGGTACGAGCGGTGGCGCCCCGCGAACGAGACGCGGCCCGCGTGCCGTTGGAACATCACCGACCCGGACGCGCATCTCGACCACATCGTCGTGCTCAAGAGGCCCGACCCCGGGATATGGGACCGGGTAATCCCCTTCGCTCCTTCCCTTAACTCAATTCCTTTTTCAGCATATACACAAATGGCCCAATTGCTAATTAAAAACGAGTATTATACACTAAACTATACAGTCCAAAGATAGGAATGCAATACAAGATAGTTAAAAATTCTAGCAATGGTAGGAGAAGCGTATCCACTGTTAATTGCGTACTAGGTTTGGTTGACTACCTGAGCGAATGTTAGCATACGTACCTTTAATAAAGGATTGCTGATGTGTGTGGAAACACTAGTACTTATATTGCCTTTGGCGAGTTTGTTTACTGATGATGCATGGCTCACATGGATGTTGTGCAGTCGCCGAGGAGGAACTGCTGTAGGGTGCTGTCGTCGCCCAAGGTGGGGAAGGAGGGGAAGAAGACGATGACCATCGACGTGGGCGTGTGCAGGGACGGCGAGTTCAGCCAAGTAGTCTAGGTCTAGCCTAGCCTCTGTTAGGAGAACACTGTAGGACGATACAATATTATTTTTTTCTCTCTTCTTGTATTCTTGCTGGAAGGTATAACAAACGAGAGCCTCGTTCGGTCATCTCCTGCCTGCGTACCTACTACCGTGCTGGTGCTTTGCGCCTCACGGGCCATCACCAGGCACGAGAAGGACTCGAAGCTTTTCCTCTGCACTGCATCGTGCCGCTGCTGCCCCCACAACAGTTGAAGGAGACGTGGCAGGGCATGCATGAACGCATGCTGGTTCGCTGTGCTAAAAGGCGTGTGGGGCTACTGGGATTTGGACTTGGGAAAGCTTTGGTTTCAGCCTTTGGTGGCAAGATCCAGGCGTTCGGCCAACACCCACGCGGGGTGGGATGGCGTGGGGGCTTGTGTTTGTGTGTGAAATTGGGTCAGCGCGTCGGTTTTTACTTCGTTTCTGGCACCCGGCGTGGCTCGCCTCGGCCGTGTCGGGCAAGAGGGGAAAGCACGTCCGGCGACAGCATGTATAGGGATCCGGCTTGGCATGCTTTCTGGCAACAGGGACGACCAAATCTACCAGCCCCATCCGCCCGAGACATAATTAAGGTGATGTGGAGAGTGTTCATTCATTCCTCCGAACCATCAGCAACAGAGCTATAAATGCTCGCCGAGGCCGGTTCAACAGGTGGCGCACCGGCGCAACCGAAAACCATTTACACTTGTCGGCACGCACATGGCCATGAAAAGGAGGTCGCATGCCAACGTTCTCCCGTGATTCATGTCGCTCCCGATTCCATCCTAGTCCTAGAAACGAGAGC
Organism: Triticum urartu; assembly: GCF_003073215.2. Classification (NCBI taxonomy): domain Eukaryota; kingdom Viridiplantae; phylum Streptophyta; class Magnoliopsida; order Poales; family Poaceae; genus Triticum; species Triticum urartu. The sequence continues at coordinate 628,704,167 of NC_053023.1, forward strand.
GAAAGGCGTTGCCTAACTCGAGTATTTTATGCCATTCCTGTGGTAATGATTCCCTATGACAAGTCTACAGTGTCAATCGTATACAGTGCTACTACTTGTTTAGGGTCTGTTTGGTTTCCACTCACCCTACCAAAACGTTGTTTGGTTTGTTGCAAAGTACTCCCTCCGTTTTTATTTAGTGTGCATATTAGGTTTGACTGAAGTCAAACTTCATAAAGTTTGATCAACTTTATAGAAAAAATTATAAGCATTTACCATAATAAATCTATATGATGTGTTAGTACATTCAATAATAAATCTAACAGTATTGATTTGTTATTGTATATATTAATATTTTTGTTTATAAACTTAGTCAAAGTTTACAAAGCTTGACTTTGACCAAAGCTAATATGCGGACTGAATAAAAACGGAGGAAGTATTTGGCTGCCAATGAGTCCTTTGTTGAATGGCCAACCCCTAGGCGGTGGAATCCCTCGCCAAATAATTGGCAAGGGAGCTACAGGCAAGAACCAGACATACCCTTAATTCCGGACGTACTCAACGGAGTACAAGCAAATTAACAAGCATATGCATAGGACTATAGTAGCCAGATCTAGAAATAAAAGCCGAACGACGCGTGTCAACATGGTCCTCGACACACCGATTCAGGACAAAGGTGTCTATCACGCCTAGACATGCATCAAAACAACACTTGCACGCATGTCGACGTTCCAGCATTTAGAGTTCCAAGGCCAAACGGGATACTCCTTGGCCCTGATGCAGACCTCCGGTGGATCATGCCACCCCATGTGTTTCAAGTTACCACGACTGAACACTGACGAATCATGGTAAACTACTCGCTAAGCAGTACTATCAGCGTACGTAGCAAAATGTTGTAACGCAAGACAGTTATATTCTCCGGCAGCGGACGATGTATGTTCGCCAAATTGAGGACAGGCAACAAAAGTCCCACCTTGGTTCCGCAAGAGGTCCCTGCGTTCGCACGCGCACCAAGCAAAATCTCCTCTAACCCTCCGCGTATGTACTCCTCCAGGCTAGCGACGTTCACCTGCCATCGATACAATTCCCTGTCACTTTTTTTTCTTTTTTTACATAACTAACTTGTTCAAAACTGTAATAAGCAGCCAAACTTCTATTACTAAAGGCTAGAAATGGGGTGAAAATGGTTCATCCAATCAATCACGTTTGCTTAGAATAGTACCGACTGAAAAATGAGCAGCTCACATTACATTACAGGTAAGCTGCGCAGCAAAATATCGACTTACCCTACTTGAGTTTGAGAAAACATCAGAATCAGCAGCACTGTGTGGTGCTTCCAAACTCAACGCCATGTGACTTGATGATCCTGGCAGCTCCTAGAAGAATGTCCTGTTCTGCGTATATCAAGTCGTCCTTTCTCTGAAAGTGTGAAGAGATTCATATCAAACAAAAAGGACGATAAGTATTCTAAACTTGCACCACAGCACCAGTACAGCAGGTTACAGAGCAGCAAAAGTATTGTTCTATATGGCTACGCCCTTGTGGTGAATTGTGGATAATTACAAACTATGAACAACTCTGGGAGATGTTTGCATTACTGTAGAACATCAAACTGCTTAAGCTGGACAGACTGACAGAAAATCGTTTTGTGTTATGTTCATTTCGATGATACACTATTTTGGATCACATTTCTTAGTCTTGTTGCAGCACAACTCCAGAACAGCAACAGATAGCAGCAGCTTACAAGTTGGATTCAACAGAACAGGTTGATACGATGCAACGCAATCTAATATAGTAAGCGTTGATCACCAAATGGATACATAAAATTTCAAGTCACATGTTTTCTTCTACTCTTGACCACTGAGCCATGTCAAAGAGAAAAATGCATGTATAATGGACAAGTGTTGCCAGGTTATCACTATATGACCTTTTATCTGGTGCTACTTTCTTCACCTTATCGCCCAAACAAATGCCTTACTGAAATCCAACGTAATAACTTTGAACGAAATAAATTTAACGCACCATTTTTTGGAGGATGCACCCTATGACAAGCTCTCCATATGAACTTTCCAATCTTGAGAGGTAGCAGTAAGGAGCATCTGTTTCCGAGATAACTTTTGGGTTGGACCTTAACATAGACTTTATCTCCTCTGCTACAGCAGGAACTTTCTCAATATCCTCAAGTTTTATAGGAATCTTGGTCACACTAACTCGCCACTGAGCTCGTGATCTATTCACTATAATCTGCAATTATTCAAAGAATGTCATGAGAGAAGATAGGTCACCCTGACACTGATAATCGCATAACTGGCCAAAATCTAAACAGCATTACTTTTGGCATGCATTGTCATCTTTCAATGATTTGTCATCTTTCTGGGATATTTTAACTAATAAAATGAACAAAAACATTTGAGCAAACTTCTCCTACTCCAAACTTCGTACAGAAGTGAATCACTCAAAGTTGATTTAAATCTCCAAAATTCATGTGTTTTACTCCCCATTACAACTGCAATGAGGCCATATGTACAAAGTTCAACTCAAACAAATCCTGAAGTTTAAAAGAAGGCTGTACCCAGTCTCAGTGCGAAAAGTCCTTGTGGTCTGGGGAAAATCCTGACAAATTAAATTTCAGTAGAAAGTACTCCCTCCATTTCTAAATATAAGCTCTTTTAGATATTCCAATACGGATTACATTACGGAGGTGTATAAACGCATTTTAGAGTGTAGATTCACTCATTTTGCTCCGTACGTAGTCCTTGGAATCTCTAAAAGGGCTTATATTTAGGAACGGAGGGAGTAGTAAGCTTTAGCAGTGTAACTGATAACTACTGTAGAGGCTAAGTTCTGAATTTGTCATGCTTGAGCTATAACTGAAAAGTACTATAGCTAATCACAAAAAAATTGCTCTTACATGTGCGAGGTTACCACATATTCTTGTTTGCATGTTTCCTAGGTGTTTCGGATCTTGTTTATGCCTTTATGGTGTGTCCAAAGATTGTCACATTGGGTAAAGATATCAAGGGTGTTATATTCCAGGCAGTTGAATATCACACATAGATGGTTCCAGGGTGATATACTGATATACATACATTTAAATGTGGATAGTGATTCAAGTTGCCTTAACGAGTCCATGTTACAGAACATTGCATCACAAATTGCTAACTAGAGAAAATTCAGCCTATAATAGCGAGTGATATCATTACCATCCAGTGATAAAGAAAGAAACGTGCAAAAAAAAAACATTGCACCAAGTAAAACAGGATATGATAAGCAAAATGGGGGGAAAAAAGTAAGATGGTACAAATTACATATGTCACCATGTAGGCATAATATGTGTTGTTTAAGAATTTAGTATCCAGTAGAAGATGTGATGATACCTGACTTGAGAACAGAGAATTGGGCACTGTGAAGGGAAGCTTTTCTGGACTCATCATCGAAGTTGAAGTAAGTCCTATTTCGACTACCGTGCCTTCTATTGACCCAGCCTACAAAGGAAAATGTTTTACTTAGGGAGTCTATATATGCTACACAATTATAAAGCAATAAAAGATAAAATTGGCCTGTGAACATGCATTATTATCTGCAAACATGAACTTCATGAGAAATAAGGTAACATCTGACTCACAGCAGGATAAACAGATGAAACACTTGCTCCTCAGGGACACATCTAACAGTAACATGAGATACTTGACATATTCATAACCATAGTAATTTAGGGACAGTGTATTTTTATTCATGAAAACAAACGCGGTGGTCATAACTGTAAAAGCGGGTTGTCATGTCTTGGGTCAACTTTGTTTCCTCCTTTCGTAAAAAGCCTCTCAACTACCATGACTCGGTAGCTGGTATCACTTTGCTGGAGACCTTGTTTGTAATCCAATGCTTTAAAACTGTAAGAGATGAGTTCTATTTTTCCTCAGGGCACGGATCAAGCACATATCCCAAGCTAAAGATGAACATCTTCTATTCTCCTAGGGCATTTGATAATCATGAGCTCATATTACTGAATGTTATAGTTTGACAATTTACTAGCACCAACTAGTGCCTACCACACGGCAAACATTTGTCATTTATCAACATCTATGTATACTAAAAACAAATTACACATGCAGTCCCAGGTCAACGGAATTTCATAGTACATATGGTACACTCATGGTTCTAACAATGTATGTCCAGTAATCACGTATACGAATATATGATAAGGCACCTTTATGTATTCTCCAACTGAGAATGGCCTAGAAAATTGTAAGGAGAACCCATTCAACACGTTACCCAGGACATCTCTAGCAGCAAAAGCAGTAGCAACACCTGCAATGCACATCAGTGTAAAAGGATTTTAGTTTTGTTCGGAGTATTAACAACTGAATCAAGAAATATGAGGAGTCCTCACACGGAAGAAGAAATAGTGCATGCTGTACTATTTACGCACAGATTGCTGAAGACTGTAATATTTCCTAACAGGATTTCTGCATTATAGCATGCGTAGCATAACTATACATGAGTTATCGAAGATCCATATTACGCAGCTAACAGAAAGGACCGAAAGGTCAAACACGGCTACATTCCTTATTATCATATTGTTCTAAGATATATAAACAACCACATCTCAGTTGTGGCAACTAATTTGTACAACACGGTAGGCCAAGGAAACAAAATGCGGCTTCGATGAGAAAAATCTAAGTAAAAAAATCTTTCAGAAATAGAAAAGAAGATAATGAGCTATTCACGTCTAGGAAGCACAGGACAGAACACACAATTATTTAGCGCTTACTTTTACATGCTACATTTGGTTATTAAATCTTGATGTTTTTTAGTGCAGATAATGATTGCTAAATGCATTATCATATGGGCATATCACCTATTATTCCTCAAAACAGTTCCGAACATTACCTCCCACACCACCAACAGTTAATATTGATTGAACAGCTACACCACAAGCCTCAGCAAGACCCATTACACCAAGTGCAATCAGTCCCAATGAAGACACTTGGTTAAAAGCTGATAACCTTGCTCTGTCAGTGACTAAGGCAGTTTGGTTGGCCATAGCTTTAGTGATAAAGTTTGCTTTCCACCTATGAAGAAACCAGACAACCGACAAGACGAATGCACCCCTCAATGCTTGTGGAAAATAAGGTGATACACTTGGTGCGATCACTGCAGCCCTGATGAATGAAGAAAAAACATCAGAAATGATGAACATTCTGAGAACATAATATGCCACTTTTTATCAGGCAAAAACTTAGCAAAAACATGCATACAATTAATGAATATAAATGAACGTGTACTGCTGTATCATTAACAAAAAGAACAGGCAACAAGCATCCTTGATTTTGATAGGAAGTTTCTCTTTCAAATATTAAAGAAATATGCTCAGTCTAAGAATTTTTCAAATGCAGCAGCTGCTTCTCTTGTTGTTTTTTTTCAGAAAAGAGAGACAAGACAAACGTCACCATGGTACAATTAAACTTGCATCAATTTTTTGATACAAATTGAAAGGCGACACCCCAGATTAAATGGCAACACATATAAGAGAAGATTTAAATAACATCACAACATGGTAAAAACAGTGGCAAAGCTGTGCAAGGTAAGTTCAATAGAAACTCACATCTCTGAAAATGCCATAAATGTGATCAAGTATTTTGCAGGATCCTCCAATGCACTCCAAATGCTGGTGCTATATGAAGCATTAGTGTTGACTGAGTTCCCCAAAAGTGCTGATATCGGGTTCTGTGAACCATACTTATGAAGCCTCTTGAAGATGATAGGCATGACAAACCATGCCAAAATCGTACCGCATAATGTTCCTCCAAGTGGAACAACTACCTTTTCTAGATCTGGATTTGCCTCAAGAAAACTTTGAACATGGGGTGTAACTGCATCAGTCATCTCCTTCACTTTCTTGCCAGCATCAGTCGTAGCATCGATGGCGGAGTTGCGAGCATTTTCAAAAATGTCCATCCAAGTGGTTCCTCCAGTACCAACCTCAGCAGTTTCAGTGGGAGGAACAATTGGGACATCAGGCTTAATTCCAGTGTCTGATGAGTATGCACGGCGGATGCTGGAAACACCTAACGGTCCTGGCAATGCATTAAAACTGGGCCTTGAAGTATTCAACCAATTAGTGCCCATATAAGCAGAAAGGGGCATCATAGCCCTTGACACACCATTGGCTGGAGGAAAACGATCCATTGCTTTCATCTGCCCAATAACTGAATTGCCTGGTTTTGCCTTGCCCCTGGCACAGCTGTTGAACCCCCTCAAAGAAGCGCCAGGAGATTTGGACCCAATCGATAACTCCATAAGATTCTGAGATGACCGACGCAAGATTGCTGTACACCCAGACATTGTGCACTACTTAAGAAACTGTGCCCTGAAGTATGAAAATAATCAATATGAAAATTGGAGAATAATAAACATAACTAAAAAGAAAACAAGACTACTACCAAACTCTGTTAACGATGACTAAATGACCAAGTATAAACCATAATTCAACAGCAAAGCAACAATGTATGAAACTACCAGTTATCAACATATACCATATCAAACTTCATTAAGCTTGTAGGACCAGAAAATAACTCTGGATGCTAAATCCGAAAATTCTGAATCATGAGAACTTCAATTTCATGGTGCCAAAGAGCTCGGCAAACTATAGGTATTCAAACATCAAAAGATAAAGGACAGACGTCGGCTGCTTCTCTAACTGTTATCCATGCTGTTGGCTGCTCCGGGATTTGCATCAAATTGGTGTGCCAAACCTTATTAGGAGCAAACATAAAAAAATTACAGTGCAAAGCGACCACTCGAGCGATCCTTGCCAAATTTCCCAATCACAGCAACAATAATTCGTCGGCACAACCAAAATCAGCTTAATCAGCAGGAAAATTCAGGTCTCAAGTTAGAATCAGACAAACGAACTAGTATAAAGCAGCAATTCTTACTCAACCCAGATGCTATATTTGCATAAACCCTTAAGGCAACACCAATCAAACCGGCACCGTTACAAATAAAAGTTCACATCAAACAGCTGGAAACATAATTAAAGCAACAGAAATGGCAATGATGACTAAAAGGAATGAGGATAAACCTTAACACAACTCTCACTTGAACATGACCGGCAGAGAAACAATGTGTATGAAACTAGTACTAATTATCAACACGCACATGACAAAAGTACACCCATCGCAGTTTCTCTAACTGAACCATGCTATCCATTTCTATGTCTCGATCATAATAGCAAGCTCCGTTTTGCAACAAATGATTGGGCTAGAGCCACGGCAATAAATACATTGCAGAGCGACCACGCAAGTGACCCTTGCCATAGGTTGTACTCCTATACTTCCGAATCACACGCACATAGTTTTGGAGTATCAACGAGCACCCAAAACTTTCCGAATCACAGCGACTATAATTCGTCGGTAAAGTCAAATCAGACTAATCAGAGGGGGGAATTCGGGTCTCCCATCAGAATCGAACGAACGAACTAGGCATCAACAATCCTTACTTGAATTCCGGATGCTACATTTGCATAAACCCTCGAATCGGGCGGCACGGAACCAGCGGCGGAGCGTCAGTAACAAAGCAAAAAACTCGCATCAAAACGCACGCCGGAGACGAAGCCCGCGGCGCACGGGGAAGGCTCTGACTACAACTGTCGGCCGCGCCATCTAGAAGCGGTAAGAACCCACATCGACGAAAGGGGAGGTTCAGCCACGGCAGTGATTCGAAGAGGGGAGGGTGGTAGGGCTTACGCTTCGGATAGGCGGAGGAGTCCGGGAGCCGGCGGCGCTCCTGCTTCGTCCCCGCCGCGCTTCAACAGCTGGCCCGGAGGGGCGTGGGCGCGTGGGGTGGGGGGTGTGAAGCGTGAGGCCACGACGGCGACGGGGACTGCGCTGGTTTATTTTCCTTGCTCTCTGCTTGCCTTTCTTGCGGGACAGGAAACAGGCGATGTCGTGGAGAGGCTGCGGGTGGGGCCTCCTCCCTGCCCTCACCTCACCCCCGCGTCGTGCGGTGCGTGCTCAGATTTTCCTTCCCTTTTCCTATTCTTTTCTTTTCTCCGAGGGATCTTTTTTTCTCTGAGGGATCTGGCCTTCTGGATTACCCATCCAAGGCTGCATTTCTCTTCCAAGCGCGGGGCAAGTGTCCTCGCTGGGCCTTTACGGGTAGCAAGTACCGTTAGAAATTAGGCCCAGCATATATATAGCTAAAAAGAAAAGAAATTAGGCCCGTGCATTCCACCGTGCCCGCCAGCACCGCGCGGCTCAGACCAGCGTGGCACGCTCGGCGTCGTGAGACGGGCGGCGCGGCACGTTCCGGCGCGTGCGAGGCCAACGCCATCACGCGCGCAGGCTGCCATGCCATGCTTCACCGCCGCCCGTCGTACTTTCGGAGCTCGCCGTACAGTGGCGCCACCACGCAAGCTGCTGGCTTCACCGCGCTCAGTGCGGGATGCCGTCCTTGATCTTTTTGGGTTCACCGTACAGTGGCGCCACCACCGCCCTTGCCGGGTCCTCGTCGCTGATTAGCCGGCGAGCGCGGCGAGATTCCGTCACGCATACCACCTCCCAGCTCCGTGGGCGTTCGGTGCACCTCCGCTCCCCTCATAGCAACTCCAACCGAGGGACCCAAAACGTCCGCTCATGTCTGTATGCGTCTGTACGGACAAAAATCAACACTCAATGCACAAACTCATTCTTATTTTTCGTTTATTTTATATCCGTGCGGATCCATTTTTCAGTCTCAGATTTAGGTCTGATTTAGGTCCAAAGCGGACACAAAATAGACATTTTCTGTGCCTTCTCGGTCCGGTCGTCGTCCGCTACATGTGAGTTAGAGCAATTCTAACAGACCCTGCATGCCGTCGGCCCGCAAAACGCGTTTGTAGTTCGCGCAAAACCGCTTTTACGGACCGGCTTAGACGGCCACAGATGCAGACTCCTCAAACGGACCCGTAAAAAAGCATATGCGCGGAATATGCTTTTTTACGGGTTGACTTTGCGGGATTTACTCTTTGCGCCGCTGAATCCCGTATCTTATCGGCCCACAAATATCAAATCCAACATAAAGACAACAATCGAAAGCAAAACTTAATAAAAGATCGTGGATATCGCCTAGAGGGGGGTGAATAGGCGCTTTAAAATAATTACGGTTTAGACTTGAACAAATGCGGAATAAACCTAGCGGTTAATTTGCCAAGTATAAAACCTAAAACAACTAGGCTCACCTATCTGCACCAACAACTTATGCTAAGCAAGATAAGCAACTATGTGATAGCAAGATATATGATAAAGAACAATATGGCTATCACAAAGTAAAGTGCATAAGTAAAGGGCTCGGGTAAGAGATAACCGAGGCACGCGGAGACGACGATGTATCCCGAAGTTCACACCCTTGCGGATGCTAATCTCCGTTTGGAGCGGTGTGGAGGCACAATGCTCCCCAAGAAGCCACTAGGGCCACCGTAATCTCCTCACGCCCTCGCACAATGTAAGATGTCGTGATTCCACTAAGGGACCCTTGAGGGCGGTCACCGAACCCGTACAAATGGCAACCCTTGGGGGCGGTCACCGAACCCGTACACTTTGGCAACCCTTGGGGGCGGTCACCGGTACCCGTCAAATTGCTCGGGGCGATCTCCACAACCTAATTGGAGACCCCGACGCTTGCCCGGAGTTTTGCACCACAATGATTGAGCTCCGAACACCAACAACCGTCTAGGGCGCCCAAGCACCCAAGAGGAACAAGCTCAAGGGTACCAAGCACCCAAGAGTAATAAGCTTCTCAGCTTGTAACTTCCACGTATCACGTGGAGAACTCAAACCGATGCACAAATGCAATGGCAAGGACACACGGAGTGCCCAAGTCCTTCTCTCCCAAATCCCACCAAAGCAACTAATGCTAGGGAGGAAAATGAGAGGAAGAACAAGAAGGAGAACACCAAGAACTCCAAGATCTAGATCCAAGGGGTTCCCCTCACATAAAGGAGAAAGTGATTGGTGGAATTGTGGATCTAGATCTCCTCTCTCTTTTCCCTCAAAAACTAGCAAGAATCTATGGAGGGATTGAGAGTTAGCAAGATCGAAGAAGGTCAACAATGGGGGAAGAACACGAGCTCAAAAAGATAAGGTTCATTGGGGAAGAAGACCCCCTTTTATAGATGGGGAAAAATCCAACCGTTATACTTACAGCCCGCACAGAGCGGTACTACCGCTCCAAGGAGCGGTACTACCGCTAGGGCGGAAGTACCCCTTTGAAAAACAACAGCGAGGAGGCAAAAGGCCAGAAGAACCGCCGGAGCGGTACTACCGCTCGTCCTCACGGTACTACCGCTCGACCTCACGGTACTACCGCAAATGGTAGCGGTACTACTGCTTGCGAGCGGTACTAAAAGAAATACATCCGGGCCTACCACCGCAAGACTTGGGACGAGTTTTTGGTCCGGAGCGATACTACCGCTGTAGGAGCCGCGGTAGTACTGCTCTGGAGCGGTAGTAAAAAGTTACATCCGCTCCAATTCGCGGTAGTACCGCTGCAGCCTTTTCAGAACACCAAAACTGCCACAACTTTTGCAAACGGACTCCGAATTCGATGAAACCAAGTTTGTTGGAAAGCTAGCAACAAGGGCTAACACAATCTTCAAAGAAATATCAATAAGAAGCAAATGAGAAAAGGCCCATAAGAAAATGGTGAGAACCCTTCCTCGGAAAAGAGCGGTAAAACCTCCAACACCGAAAACATCATAGAAGACGCATGCGAACTCCGTTTTCAATGAACTCAAGCTTGTCATCAAGATGACCATAAACTCTAAGACTCACAAAGAAAACCAAACAAGAACCAAGAAACATGATGCAAGGATGCAGTGGTTTGAGCTCTCGACGAACGATACGATCAAGCTACTCACTTGAGAGCCCCCCTTGATAGTACAGCTATCGATCCTATAACCCGGTCTCCCAACTACCACCATGAGACCGGTAAAATAGAAAACCTATCAAGGGCAAACCTTTGCCTTGCACATGATCCACTTGAGTTAGATGATGACGATCTTGTCCTCCTCAAGATGGACCACCTTTCTTGATTGCGTTGGGTCGATGAAGACTAGATGATTGCTCCCCCATACTCCACTATGGGTGAGCCACTCTTCGGCACATCTTCACAAGTCCATTGACACCACAATGGATGGCAAGCTTCAAGCACTTGATCTCTTCGTGATTCTTTACTTGAAATTGCACACGGCAATCTTGATGACGATCACCACTTGATGTCATCCTTCACATGGGTTGTATGATATCATCCTCTTGACACAAGCCCATGGACACGTACCTAACCCCACATAGACTCTCACATAGACCATGGGTTAGTACACAAAGTGCAATGGACAATGCTTACCATACCATGGGATCACTTGATCCCTCTCGGTACATCTTCTACTCTTTGTGAGTTGATCAACTTGATTCACTCTTGACTTAGTCTTGATCAACCTTGAATCTTTCCAACTCTCTTCGTTTGGATGATGTCTTGAAGGTAAACATGAATGATCACACAATCTTCTTCTTCAAGACATGCTTGCAATAAGCTCAACTCTCACATGACCAAGCTTTGGATAATTCCTTAATAGCACCTTGATCAACCCATAAACTCCTTGAAACCAACACATGGACTCCAAGAAAAGCCTATGGACAAAACCTTCAAATATAACTCAAGGCAATCATTAGTCCATAGAGATTATCATCAATTACCAAAACCAAACATGGGGGCACCGCATGTTCTTTCAATCTCCCCCATTTTGGTAATTGATGACAATCACTTTCAAGAGAGTTTATACAAGGAATTATGCATCACCATGCAATGCAACAACCAATGATGCATGAGTATGATATGCAAATGCTTAGGAACAAAACCAAAGCAAGAAGAAAACTCTGAAGACTTCTCCACGAAACTCTCTGAAACTTCTCCCCCATTGGCATCGATTGCCAAAATGGGCAAAAAGCTTAGAAGACCAATATAAAAGGTGTTCCTCCAAAAAATTGTGTATTTCTCAACAATAGAGTGGAATGCCATACACATTTCCAAAGGTAATACTTGGAGGAAGACCAACTATATTGAGTCACAAAGATTGCTAAAGGAAGATATGCCACAAAGACATAACAGAGAGAAACACAAGCAATCAAGCAATCAAAAGATACCAATTGAAGCAAGCAAGCAATGGATATCAATTGAACCAAATAGACCAAAGATCCTATGATCCACAAAAAAAAGGATATTATGATATGAGCAAAGGAGTGTTCTAAAGAAACTAGAGAGGTTCCCCATGATTTGTGCACACATAAGAATATTTGAATTTGGAAACAAAGTGCACAAAATAGGATCATAGCTCCCCCAAAATCAATAGAAACTTACAACAAGTGCAAGTGAGCATATAGGAAACTAAGCCTAGTACATGTAACAAACACATGGTAGAGCAATAGGTGAAAGAGGCAACTTAAGAATGGGCTTAACCAAAATTATGTGTGTGAGTCAAGGTAATGCACTTGAGAAGACTAATGTACGGATGAGAATTAAGCATCAATAAAGTCTTGAAAAAATGAGGCAACACAGTGCAAGGCCTATCATTCCCACATACAACTAGCAAATGGGTTCACAAGCTAACTAATAAGCATATAAAGAACCTATGCTTGTGACAACCCGTGGCGAAGATAGAAGATGAAAGCCTCATCAAGACGAGGGATACCAATTAAGATGGAAAAAGCCTTGTAGAGATAAGCATGAGGAAAATAATCTTCACCACACAAGAGTGCATCAAGATGCAACGAGATACGATACGCACTCAAAGCAAAATCCTTCACGGAGCCACCAAAGAAATAACATAAGAAAGGCAAGGTGGGCGTGAAAGAAAGGATATCATCTAGAGATGTAATTTCTCTCAAGTGTATATGGTTCTAGGTAGACTAGATCATGATGATATATATCTATAAAGAAGGATGTACACCCGAAATACTTACAACACGAAGGAACAAGATATCCAAAAGGAAGTCATACATATACCAATAAGATATTTGCTTGGAAGCATAGCACATGGCTAGATATGGTCTTATAGTATATAAATGAATTCCTACCACACACCCATCAAAGACATCACAACTAGCAACGAGACATCATTGTTGGGATGCTTTGAGAAAGGAAACAAGTATCACAAGAAAGAATGGATAGCATGTCATGATACAACCTACACAAGGTTGATGCAAGAAATGTGTGCATGAAGTATATGAAGATACTTGTTACCGAGATAACATTGGAAGGATGTAGTAGATACCAATTGAAGGTACAAAGTAGTTCATTGATCATCCTAGCTTGACTCCAATAAGCACATGGTGACAACACCTTCCTTGTGAGTGAGCCGAGCATCCAATGCATCTCCACTTGTTCCTAGAACAATAACACAAACAAAATGGTACCCAAACTCATTGGGACCAAAGAGTTAGAGAACCAACAACACATAGGACAAACTCCACATAAATATGTGCATATAGATATGAAAATGAATTTCATGCACATCTCATCCAATTTGAGACTTGGTGGAGTTCCCCCTATATATTGGGTCAAAGAAAGAAAACATGCCAAAGAAACTATAAGAAGTAAATATGCATGCTCAAGACTTTCAAGAACCGAGACCAAAAGACAAAGAAATACCAAGCGGAGAAAATATACCAAATGAATAAATCATCACTTGGAGGATATCCATAAAAGATACATCAAGGAATGAGATATCCATTGATACACTCAAAAAGAAAGATGCCAAACTCCCAAAAGAGAGAATGGTTCCAAACAAACCAAGCCCTCTACAAAGTTTCATGATGGTACAAAGTACCAAAAAGAAACGGTTTGCATTCCATCAACACACACTTGATAAGGATCACAAGGTGAGCGTTCTAAGAAGAATAGGATAGCTCCCCCAAGCATTGTGCATTATAGAGAATTTGCATTTGAATACAAAAAGCACAAGATGGGATCACCACTTTCACTATATCTATACAAACACTAGACAAGCTCAAGTAAATAACAAGATCCACAAGTGGTATGGAAAACAATGGGAGTTGACACAATCCTAGGCAAGAGATAAAGCAAATAAAAGCAAAGGCCAATGTAAAGATGATCAATAATTTCTACCACACATAAGTGAGTACCAATTGTCAAAAGACAAGAAGTATTTGGAAATAATTCCCGGTGGTAGATAGCAAGGATATCCGACATCATCTTCACACCAAACAAAAAGCAAATTGCAACTTGTAGAGCTAACATGCCACCTAGGAACAAGATAATTTACAATATCAATTCTAGGTGATAATATCTCAAATGTACACATTTTCTATGCTAGTAATATACACATAGCATATTACTCCCCCATAATGTGAACCAATTAAAGATAAACAAGAGGCAAAAAATGATCCAACACGAGATAATTAATGGACAATATAGAATTTGAATTTCTCATGAGAAGACATACCACATAGCGACTAGATAATCTAGAAATATCAATACTATATGGTATTACTCATGTACACACATATATAGGATTGTGAGGTGCACAAAGCACATCACTCCCCCATAATGGGATATTCCATTAATCTCTCACAAGGGCCAACTAAGAAAATAACAAGATGCAAAAGGCTCAATGCGTGACATACACGTACATGATGTGCAAACCAACACACACATACTTGATTGCTCAAGATAATCAAGTTGGAAGCACAACATATACAAACACATGCAAGGAACAAAACCAAACATGCAAAGGGGTAAGTAACTATCAATGTAAACACTTTAAGCACGAGTTACCGCATGGAGAAACATTGGATATAAGATAGAAACTTGATAATTCGAATAACTTGGCTTGAGACAATTAGAATGATGAATTCCCCTTAATTCTTCATAAAGTAGCCAAGTCTCCAATGCCCTCCAACAACACCTATTGATCAAGTTTGAGCTTGTTGGTCCCCAACCAAGTTGGGTCCTAAGAGGTTAGTCACAATAGGCTTGGCTACCCAAATGGTTCTCTTCTTGACACCACTTTGAGTACCAACAACTTTGGCAAACACATTGCCAACCTTATCCTTCCCAAGAGAATAGATATCATCAATAATAATTGGGTTGGGTAAGTTACCACTAGTGCATGAAGAGGCGAGGTGACCTTTCTCACGACATAAGTAGCAACGTCTACTCTTCACTTTCTTCTCACTTGATTTCTCAACTTGAGAAGCATTAGCTTGAGGATTCTTGGGAAGAGGACTTTCTTCAACTTGTGGTTGAGCATGAGATCGAACTTGTGGACGCTTCCCTTGTTGCTTGTCACTAATGGCCTTCTTCTTCAATGGGCAAGATCTAACATGATGCCCTTCTACTTTGCACTTGAAGCAAACAATCTTGGCCGAATTCTTGACTTATTCTTGGCCCTTCTTTTTGTTCACTTTAGACTTCTTCTTCTTCTTGTTGGAGTTGAATCCAAGTCCACCTTTGTCATTGGGGGATTTTTGCACACTCAAGATATTGTTGAGTGTGAATTTTCCTTCATGACTCTTTTCCAAGTCTTTCTTCAAAGAAGTGACTTGGGCCTTGAGCTCTTTGATTTTCTCTGCATGGTTAGTCTCAACACAAGTACTAGAGGAAGTATAAGCTTCATCGTTAGAGCAACAAGGCAAGGAAAGCAATTCATCACAAGATGTACCAATGTTATGCATGGATGAATCGCGAGGACTAGCACAAGGCAATATAGCATTTTGACCAAAAGTAGTGCTAGTATCCACATGAGGCTCACTAGATGTTACCTTAGCAAGCATGGCCTCATGAGCTATCTTTAGCACATTATGGGATACTAGAAGATCATCATGAGAGCTTGTGAGGTTTACATGATTTTCTTCCAACATCCCATAATTGCTAGATAGCAACTCAAGTTGAGCCCTTAGCTCAACATTCTCCTTTAATATGGATGCTTCACAAGAGATAGAGTTAGTAGCACAAGCATCATCATTAGCAACAAGAGGAGAAGACAACTTGGCAAGCTCTTTTGAATATGAAGCTTTAAGTTGAGCGTGAGACTCGGTGAGTTTGATGAGCTCACCCTTGATGACCCTTGAGCCATTTTCGAGGTGCTCAAAATCCTCAAGGAGTCTAGCATGAGCAACTTCAAGCTTAGCATTTTTAGTTTTGAAATCATTGGCCACCTCGAGTGCTCTATCATGAGATTCCTTTATTCTAGATAATTCTAGAGCAAAGGTCTCCTCAAGAGATTCGGATGTGGTTTGTTCATGTTCAAGAGCTTGAGATAGCTCCGCGATCTCATTTGTGTAATCACGCTCATGAGCTTCCATTTTCTCAATGGTGACCTCATGCTCCTCTAGATGAGATTCCAACTCCTCAATGTATTTCTTGCCTTCAATGGCAAGAGACATGATTTCCATCAAGTTGGAACAAGCAAGTTTATTTTTGTGAAGATCTTTAAAAATCATTTCCCCCTTAGTTTTTAAGGAGGCAACATTATCATTCTCTTCATCATAATCAACATCATCATCACTCTTGCCATCATCACAAGATATATTGGGATTCAAAGTGGTAGATACCTTTGAAGCCTTGGCCATAAGGCAAAATGCAATAGATGATGTAGGATCCGTTGAAGCACCATTCAAGACCACATCTTGTTCCATGGGGTGTCGGGTTTCCTCTACATTGTTAGCACAACAATTCGAGGACATATATGCATTTTTATCATGGCAACAAGACATAGTAAACATATCATCATGAGATTTAGTCAAGCAATTTCTACATGATATGCAAGGACTATCAACACAAGCATGTGAAACATTTGGAGTGCTCGAAGTGTTAAAGCCCAAAGAAGGAGCATTGCAATAAGATAGTGATGAAGGATCATCCACAATAAACATACTATCATCATTGCAATGACCAACACTACTCACCATATCATTACCTTGTGGCAAGCCACATGTAGGTGAAGTAGAAGAAGTTGAGAAGACTATACGGCCGGATGTGGAGGGAGAACAATCATCCCCACAAAACTTGGGCATGCCATATTTATATTGAAGCTTTGTCCACAACTCATGAGCATCCCGGAACGGCATGAGTTGAAATATAACTACATTGCTCAAAGCATTGAAAAGCACATTAGAAGCTTGAGCATTGAGATAAGAGTTTTTCTCATCCTCTAAAGATAATCTTTCAGGATCATTTGGAGGAGAAAACCCCATATCTACAATTCACTCTAAATTTGGGTCCATGACCCTAAAGAGATTAAGCATGCGAATTACCCAAACATCAAAATTTGTGCCATCGAAACTAAGAGTGTGAGAGAATCCTAATCCCCTAGTCGACATCTTTACTCTCTAGGCGGTTAAGACTAACAAAGAGAGACGAGGCTCTGATACCAATTGAAAGATCGTGGATATCGCCTAGAGGGGGGGGTTGAATAGGCGCTTTAAAATAATTACAGTTTAGGCTTGAACAAATGCGGAATAAACCTAGCGGTTAATTTGCCAAGCATAAAACCTAAAACAACTAGGCTCACCTATCTGCACCAACAATTTATGCTAAGCAAGATAAGCAACTATGTGATAGCAAGATATATGACAAAGAACAATATGGCTATCACAAAGTAAAGTGCATAAGTAAAGGGCTCGGGTAAGAGATGAAGGAAATATGCCCTAGAGCAATAATAAAGTTATTATTTATTTCTTTATATCATGATAAATGTTTATTATTCATGCTAGAATTGTATTAACCGGAAACATAATACATGTGTGAATACATAGACAAACAGAGTGTCACTAGTATGCCTCTACTTAACTAGCTCGTTAATCAAAGATGGTTATGTTTCCTAACCATGGACAAAGAGTTGTTATTTGATTAACGGGATCACATCATTAGTTGAATGATCTGATTGACATGACCCATTCCATTAGCTTAGCACCCGATCGTTTAGTATGTTGCTATTGCTTTCTTCATGACTTATACATGTTCCTATGACTATGAGATTATGCAACTCCCGTTTATCGGAGGAACACTTTGTGTGCTACCAAACGTCACAACGTAACTGGGTGATTATAAAGGAGCTCTACAGGTGTCTCCAATGGTAGATGTTGGGTTGGCGTATTTCGAGAATAGGAATTGTCACTCCGATTGTCGGAGAGGTATCTCTGGGCCCTCTCGGTAATGCACATCACATAAGCCTTGCAAGCATTACAACTAATGAGTTAGTTGCAAGATGATGTATTATAGAACGAGTAAAGAGACTTGCCGGTAACGAGATTGAACTAGGTATTGGATACCGACGATCGAATCTCGGGCAAGTAACATACCGATGACAAAGGGAACAACGTATGTTGTTATGCGGTCTGACCGATAAAGATCTTCGTAGAATATGTAGGAGCCAATATGGGCATCCAGGTCCCGCTATTGGTTATTGACCGGAGATGTGTCTCAATCATGTCTACATTGTTCTCGAACCGTAGGGTCCGGACGCTTAACGTTACGATGACAGTTATTATGAGTTTATGCATTTTGATGTACCGAAGTTAGTTCGGAGTCCCGGATGTGATCACGGACATGACGAGGAGTCTCGAAATGGTCGAGACATAAAGATTGATACATTGGAAGCCTATGTTTGGATATCGGAAGTGTTCCGGGTGAAATCGGGATTTTACCGGAGTACTGGGAGGTTACCGGAACCCCCCGGGAGCTATATGGGCCTTAGTGGGCTTTAGTGGAAAGGAGAAAGGGGCAGCCCAAGGTGGGCCGCGCGCCTCCCCCCTCCCCTAGTCCTATTAGGACAAGGAGAGGTGGCCGGCCCCCTCTCTCTCTTTCCCCCCTCAAGGAATCCTATTCCAAGTATGATTGGGGGGGAGTCCTACTCCCGGTAGGAGTAGGACTCCTCCTGCGCCCTCCTCCTGGCCGACCGCCCCCTCCCCTTGGCTCCTTTATATACGGGGGCAGGGGGGCACCTCTAGACACACAAGTTGATCCACGTGATCGTTCCTTAGCCGTGTGCGGTGCCCCCTGCCACCATATTCCACCTCGATCATATCGTTGTAGTGCTTAGGCGAAGCCCTGCATCGGTAGTATATCATCATCGTCACCACGCCGTTGTGCTGATGGAACTCATCCCCGAAGCTTTGCTGGATCGGAGCCCGGGGAGCGTCATCGAGCTGTACGTGTGCTAAGAACTCGGAGGTGCCGGAGTAAAGGTGCTTGGATCGGTCGGATCAAGAAGACGTACGACTACTTCCTCTACGTTGCGTCAACGCTTCCGCAGTCGGTCTGCGTGGGTACGTAGACAACACTCTCCCCTCTCGTTGCTATGCATCACCATGATCTTGCGTGTGCGTAGGAATTTTTTTGAAATTACTGCGTTCCCCAACAAGAGATAACCGAGGCACGCGGAGACGACGATGTATCCCGAAGTTCACACCCTTGCGGATGCTAATCTCCGTTTGGAGCGGTGTGGAGGCACAATGCTCCCCAAGAAGCCACTAGGGCCACCGTAATCTCCTCACGCCCTCGCACAATGCAAGATGCCGTGATTCCACTAAGGGACCCTTGAGGGCGGTCACCGAACCCGTACAAATGGCAACCCTTGGGGGCGGTCACCGAACCCGTACACTTTGGCAACCCTTGGGGGCGGTCACCGGTACCCGTCAAATTGCTCGGGGCGATCTCCACAACCTAATTGGAGACCCCGACGCTTGCCCGAAGCTTTGCACCACAATGATTGAGCTCCGAACACCAACAACCGTCTAGGGCGCCCAAGCACCCAAGAGGAACAAGCTCAAGGGTACCAAGCACCCAAGAGTAATAAGCTTCTCAACTTGTAACTTCCACGTATCACGTGGAGAACTCAAACCGATGCACAAATGCAATGGCAAGGGCACACTGAGTGCCCAAGTCCTTCTCTCCCAAATCCCACCAAAGCAACTAATGCTAGGGAGGAAAATGAGAGGAAGAACAAGATGGAGAACACCAAGAACTCCAAGATCTAGATCCAAGGGGTTCCCCTCACATAGAGGAGAAAGTGATTGGTGGAATTGTGGATCTAGA
The DNA here is from genome assembly GCF_003073215.2 of Triticum urartu. Taxonomy (NCBI): domain Eukaryota; kingdom Viridiplantae; phylum Streptophyta; class Magnoliopsida; order Poales; family Poaceae; genus Triticum; species Triticum urartu. The sequence goes on from NC_053023.1 coordinate 628,724,237, forward strand.
TCTCCTCTCTCTTTTCCCTCAAAAACTAGCAAGAATCCATGGAGGGATTGAGAGTTAGCAATCTCGAAGAAGGTCAACAATGGGGGAAGAACACGAGCTCAAAAAGATAAGGTTCATTGGGGAAGAAGACCCCCTTTTATAGGTGGGGAAAAATCCAACCGTTATGCTTACAGCCCGCACAGAGCGGTACTACCGCTAGGGCGGAAGTACCCCTTTGAAAAACAACAGCGAGGAGGCAAAAGGCCAGAAGAACCGCCGGAGCGGTACTACCGCTCGTCCTCACGGTACTACCGCTCGACCTCACGGTACTACCGCAAATGGTAGCGGTACTACTACTTGCGAGCGGTACTAAAAGAAATACATCCGGGCCTACCACCGCAAGACTTGGGACGAGTTTTTGGTCCGGAGCGGTACTACCGCTGTAGGAGCCGCTGTAGTACTGCTCTGGAGCGGTAGTAAAAAATTACATCCGCTCCAATTCGCGGTAGTACCGCTGCAGCCTTTTCAGAACACCAAAACTGCCACAACTTTTGCAAACGGACTCCGAATTTGATGAAACCAAGTTTGTTCGAAAGCTAGCGACAAGGGCTAACACAATATTCAAAGAAATATCAATAATAAGTAAATGAGAAAAGTCCCATAAGAAAATGGTGAGAACCCTTCCTCGGAAAAGAGCGGTAAAACTTCCAACACCGAAAACATCATAGAAGACGCATGCGAACTCCGTTTTCGATGAACTCAAGCTTGTCATCAAGATGACCATAAGCTCTAAAACTCAAAAAGAGAACCAAACAAGAACCAAGAAACATGATGCAAGGATGCAGTGGTTTGAGCTCTCGACGAACGATACGATCAAGCTACTCACTTGAGAGCCCCCCTTGATAGTACAGCTATCGATCCTATAACCCGGTCTCCCAACTACCACCATGAGACCGGTAAAATAGAAAACCTATCAAGGGCAAACCTTTGCCTTGCACATGATCCACTTGAGTTAGATGATGACGATCTTGTCCTCCTCAAGATGGACCACCTTTCTTGATTGCGTTGGGTCGATGAAGACTAGATGATTGCTCCCCCATACTCCACTATGGGTGAGCCACTCTTCGGCACATCTTCACAAGTCCATTGACACCACAATGGATGGCAAGCTTCAAGCACTTGATCTCTTCATGATTCTCCACTTGAAATTGCACACGGCAATCTTGATGACGATCACCACTTGATGTCATCCTTCCCATGGGTTGTATGATATCATCCTCTTGACGCAAGCCCATGGACACGTACCTAACCCCACATAGACTCTCACATAGACCATGGGTTAGTCCACAAAGTGCAATGTACAATGCTTACCATACCATGGGATCACTTGATCCCTCTCGGTACATCTTCTACTCTTTGTGAGTTGATCAACTTGATTCACTCTTGACTTAGTCTTGATCAACCTTGAATCTTTCCAAATCTCTTCGTTTGGATGATGTCTTGAAGGTAAACATGAATGATCACACAATCTTCTTCTTCAAGACATGCTTGCAATAAGCTTAACTCTCACATGACCAAGCTTTGGATAATTCCTTAATAGCACCTTGGTCAACCCATAAACTCCTTGAAACCAACACATGGACTCCAAGAAAAGCCTATGGACAAAACCTTCAAATATAACTCAAGGCAATCATTAGTCCATAGAGATTATCATCAATTACCAAAACCAAACATGGGGCACCGCATGTTCTTTCACTTAATTACTCCCTCCATTTTTGTATACAAGGCCACTGTGAGAGAGTTTCTTATTGTGCGTTGTAGAGAAAAATACACATTAACTAACACGTCAAGCAAGGAGGAAAGACTAGTTTGCAACATTGGTTTAAGTAGCCATTAATTTCTACCTTGGTACTTGTAATATGGGTTTGTGGCCTTGTATACAAAAATGGAGGGAGTATTCAAATCCTCCTGAAGTAGAAAGTGGGTGTTTGCATTTTCAATCTCCTTGTATGTTTGAAGAAAAGCTCTAATGCGGTTAGGGTCTCTAACTGGTTTGACACGACTACCCACATTGTCATAGAAGAATTCCAAGTTCATTCCTTTCTCATCTTCAAGAATCATATTGTGCAGGATAACACAGCATGTCATAATATTTTTTAAGGTTTTCTTATCCCAAAAAACAAGCAGGACTACGGACAATGACAAGTCTAGATTGCAAAACACCGAATGCTCTTTCAATGTCTTTTCGGGGAATGCAAAGACGCCCGATGGTCGATCCTCACCTCCTCTTCCGGTTCTCGTCTTCGTGCTCCTTCACGGCAAGTGCCATGACCAACGTTTGTTGCCGAAAGTTCGCAAGCATGGTCTCAACATCTGAGTCGTCTGAATCGTCCGAATCGGAGAGCAAGAACTTCTTGCACGGGCTCAACTCCATCTACATGCGCACCGGCGCGTCAAATTAACTAAACCTATATTGCAAAAAAAACAACAAAACGCACTAATCGGGGGCGGACGCGGCGGGTAATCCTGGGCGGCGACGAGGAGGCGGGCACGACGGTGGTCGATCCCCGGCAGCGGCGGCGACGAGGGCGACTCTTCTCGCCGGATCCGGGGGGCGGTGCAGCGTCTCGGGGCGAGAGGGTGTGGCGGCTCCGCGGACCGATTCTGCCCACAGATTTGGCCGGAAATCGTCGGCGGCGGGCGGGCGGAAGTAAGGGCGGTCAGCGGCAGAAGGAGGTGGGAAAGCGCGCGGGCTGAAATGTCCGTCCTGCCAACTGCTTCTCTGTGATGCAGGGCACCGCAGCCGCGAGGGGGAAACCCGCGTATTCCCGGGTTGTGGTCGAGATTTTGCCGCGCCCCTCAAAATATTTTTGCGGGCCGGGGCGGGATGCGGGGTCTAGCCAGGCAGGTTTTTCCGCCCCTATCCGCATTTTGGCGGTTATTTTGCGGGTCAGACCGGATATGGGGTCTGCTAGAGTTGCTCTTATGGCCCACTCGTCACAGTCCCTTTCCTCTCTCCTACTTTTCCTCTCCACTGGCCCACACCCACCTACCGCACCTCGCCTCTGTATCTCTCATGGGCCACGGCGATGGGCACAGCGGCGACGTTCCCTCTTGGCCGACGGTGGGGAGACCTCTCCAGGTCTGCTCTTGGGCGCGGCAGCGGCGCGCGGAGACCACGGCTGCGGCGCGGCGGCACGCGGAGACCTTGGATGCAGCGAGCGGCGAGGCCGACAACGCCGACAACTACAACTACTGCTTTGCTCCCTCCGGTGGGCTCCCACGGCTGCGGCAGGCGCGTAAGACATACTCGACAGTCGGCGGTTGCGTCCTTGCGCGCATGCTAGCTAGCTAGTTGCGGCTGCCGCATGCCACGTGCATAGCTGCATGCGTGCTCGCCGTGGTAGCTCGCGCAATGGAGCTCGCAATCGCGTGCATGCGAGCTAGCTAGCTAGCGTCGGAGCACATCCGCAGCGCGCGCCCCCTTGCGTGCATGCGAGCTAGCTAGCTAGCGGCGTACTAGCTACTTAGAGCATCTTCAACAGGTTGTATATTAGTTTTGTTGGTAAAATGTCTATGTCATCAACCAACAAGATATCATACAACTACTCTAATAGACTATATCTAAATTATTCAATGGTTGGTGAGAAAATAAATGTGATTGCTTTCTATTTGATATTGGAGCTTATGCAAAGATTGTTGGCTAATCTACATACAACTTTGATCTCTTCACATTTATTACATGCCACATTATCACTATGTCCTAGGTGACAAATTTATCAACACGTATCTTACAATTATTGAAGATGCTCTTACCAGCTGGCCGCACATGCGTGCATAGCTGCGGCCGTGCTCGCCGTGCGTCCAGCCGCCTCGCGTCGCCGCGCCCAGCCGCAACGCACCGCCGTGCTCGCCGCACGCCCAGCCGCGACGCATCGTCATGTCACGCCGCACTTGCCCTGCTGCGTCTCGCCGGCGTGGGGTTCGAGCTCGACCGCCCGCCTCGCCTTGCTCCTACGCCCGCGTTCGGTCGGTGCTCCTGCAGACGTTGGCCTCGCCTCTCCGCACCTAGCCGCTGCGAGCTCCCCTGCCTGCTACATGTTTGATAAAATGCTAGAACGGACATGTCAAAATGGGTTTAACTATCGTTGGGCACACGGATAAAAGCGGACAAACACGTCCGCATGATCAATCCAAACGGACGAAAAACAGACAAAACCGCGTCCCTCTGAATCTGTGCTTTGGAGTTGTTCTCGTAGACGGCCACACGCGTCACCCGATCGCATGGCAGACATCACCAAGTTGACCGAGGGGAGAACCGAGAGGGGACCGGACGCGACGGGACACGACGCAAGTTGACCATCTAGCTAGCGATGGCGCCACTCGTGACAGTAGTAATAATAGCACTAGATTACAATATATTGTACGATAAATGGTTGACAGTAATATACACAGCCCCGCAAATGATTACAATACGTATCCTCTCTACATGCACATTGCTGCCACGGTACGCATACGGTGATAAATACGTGCAGCTGAATCAAAAATAATGCACGGCGAATCAAGGAGTAGAGGAAGTCGGCATCAATGCATACCAAGCGCAATACTCAGGCGCGATAATGAAGTGGATTCCCTGCCACTATCTCCATTCTAATTATATATCTCTCCCCCATATGGATGAGCACCGAGCACCGAGCACGGCACACACTCTACTGCAGCCTCTGCCCCGCGAGCATCTATCTACTTTTGGGAAGGCATTTCTGTCCTGGAGTATCTGGGGTGACCAAATACGGTGGCCGAGTGAGCGCGGGGGATTGTGAAGTTGAGATGGACGATCGTACTCTTGGCAAAGGGAGGAAGTGCGTGCCCTCGCCGTCGGCGGCGGCGGTGGGCAGGAGCGCCGTGCTTCTCCTGGCCGGCGTCGTGTTCGTGGGGTGGCTGATGATGTGGGCCATGCTGCCGACCAGAACTTACAGCTCGACATGGGCGCCGAAGCTTGCGGCGCTCACCGGCTTCGGGAAACAAGGTAGTCTTTCTTCTTCCTCTCACGCTGGAATTGCACCGTTGTCGGTTTTCACGAGGTATTCGTTTTTTTTGTTCATCATGGTTTTTAATGTTTTATTACAGGGATTAGGATCACGGTGTACGTGTTCCCAGTGCTGTTCGTGTTCGTTGTTGCGTGCGTTTATCTGCATTTGCAGCAGCAGAAGGGGGGTGACCCCAACACCCAGCGCCGGACCAGGTATGCTTGAGTTTTTTTTCCGACCACGAAGTTGTACTAAAGCAACGTCAATTAATATGGATCGGTATAGTATCTCATCAAGTAGGAGTATTTCGCATGTAGGAGTACTACGTGATACTAATAGCCACAGAACAAACGACAGAAAATTCCTGATGATTTTGCTTATGTTAGCACGAGAATAGCAGCAGCCTGGAGGAGGCCCGTGCTGGTGAGAGGCCCGCTGGGGATCGTGACGGGCATAGAACTGGCCGTATTGCTCATGTTCATGGCTCTCCTCGTCTGGTTCTACTACGCGTACGTCACCGTCGAGTTCTCCAAGCTACTACGCGTCAAGCCAGGCCAGAAACTGTAAGGAACCACACGCTCGCAGCCGGTCGACACAAAATTGTTACTGCAATTCTGACGGTGAAACAAGTGCGTGCAAACTGACGTGCGTGCGTGCGTGCAATTGGTGTTCTCAGGTGGCAGGCGGAGCTGGAGAAAGCGGCGAAGCGGCTCGGCAGTGTCGGGAGCTTGTGCTGCGCGCTGCTGTTCCTGCCCGTGGCACGCGGCTCGTCGCTCCTGCCGCTCGTCGGCCTCACGTCCGAGTCCGGCATCAAGTACCATGTCTGGCTGGGGAACATGGCCATGGCCATCTTCACCGCTCATGGGCTCTGCTACGTCTTTTTCTGGGCATCAACTGATCAGATCCACCTGGTACTCTCCTCAGGTGCACAATCATCTTCAAGATTCAGACTAAGCTTAGGACTAACTTGGCATGCCCGGCCAACTTGTGACCCAGATGACGAAATGGGCGAGGACGAGGGCCTCGAACGTGGCCGGGGAGCTGGCTTTGCTCTGCGGCCTCGCGATGTGGGCGACGGCGCTGCCACGCATCCGCCGCCGGATGTTCGAGCTCTTCTTCTACGCGCACCACCTCTACATCCCCTTCATCGTGTTCTCCGCGCTCCACATGGGCGTCACCGTCTTCTGCTACGTCCTGCCCGGCGTCTTCCTCTTCGCCGTCGACCGGTGCCTCCGGTTCCTGCAGTCGCGCGCCCGCGTCCGCCTCGTCTCTTCCCGCCTCCTGCCGTCCGGGGCCGTCGAGCTCAACTTCGCCAAAAGCCGCTGTAAGCAACGTCGATATCCATGCAAGGAGGGTTACGAGGCAACGAAAGGAATGTAATGACAACTTTGTTGCAGGTTTGAGGCACAATCCCACGAGCACGCTCTTCGTCAACGTCCCATGCGTCTCGCGGCTCCAGTGGCACCCCTTCTCGGTGACGTCGAGCAGCAGCCTCGAGCCGGACACGCTCAGCATCGTCATCAAGAACAGAGGCGGGTGGACGCAGAAGCTGTACGAGACGGTCTCGTCCCTGCCCCCGTCCGGTGGCCACCTCGGCGTCTCGGTCGAGGGGCCATACAGCCCGGCCGACGGGGTCACGCCCTTCTTGGCCCACGACTCGCTGGTGATGATCAGCGGCGGCATCGGCATCACGCCGTTCATCTCCGTCATCCGCGAGTTGGTTTACCAGAGCGCCATGGCAGAAACGGCGTCCATGCCGAGGCTCCTCCTCGTCTGCGTCTTCAGGACGTCGGCCGAGCTGGACATGCTGGACCTCCTCGTCCCGGCCTCCGGCGGCCTCTACGGCAGCCCCAGCCTTGACCTACGCATCGAGGCCTACGTAACGAGCGAGAGCGAGCCCCGCACCGGCAACGACGCGCACAAGCGGCCTTGTCAACAGGTCTGGTTCAAGCCGTGGCCGTCGGACGCGCCCGTCTCCCCGGCGCTCGGCTCCAACGGGTGGCTCTGGCTCGGCGCCGTCGTGTCCTCGTCGTTCGCCGCGTTCCTCCTGCTCGTCGCCGCGCTACAGCGGTTCTACATCTACCCGGTTGACCGAGACAGCAACCACGTGTACCCGTGGGCGGCCAGAACGATGCTGAACCTGCTGTTCCTCGGCGTCAGCGTCGCCGGCGTCACCGGTGCGGCGTTCCTGTGGAGTAAGCGGAGGAGCGCCAGGGAGGCCAAGAAGATAAAGAGCGTGGACGGGCCGACGCCGGCGATGTCGCCGGTGTCGTTGCTCCACTGGGCAGGTGGGGGCGGCGTGGAGCGGGAGCTGGAGAGCTTGCCTGCGCAGCCTCTTGCGCAGGCTACCAATGTGCACTTCGGCCACCGTCCAGATCTCAAGAGTAAGCTCTACGGTGCACATTTAATTTTCAGACGTACATTTGGTTTTGCTTAGCTCTGCCAAGTTGTGAGAAAAATGGTCGAATTGAATTGTGCAGAGATGCTGCTGGGGATTCACGACGAGAACGTTGGGGTGATGGCCAGCGGTCCGTCGGGGATGCTTGAGGAGGTCGCGACTATCTGCTCGTCTGGGCTGGCGAGCAACCTGCATTTCCAGTCTATAAGCTTCACCTGGTGAACAACCAATTCCGAGCATCTAGCTCAAGAGGAAGAGGCTTTGGTTCTACTTTCCAGTTCGTACATCACCGTAGTATGTAGTGTAGTGTTTTTTCTGTTTTCTTTTTGCGGGTAACTGTTGTGTACCTATTATTCTCTCGTTTCTAAGACTATCACCGTTTTTCTAGCTGGAAACATGCTTTCACCCTGCTTTAAGTTAATAGGAAACAAACGATTGAACTGACACAGGACGACGAAGAAATCCTTTTACAAACTTGATTAAAAAAAAGACGGCAGCCAAAAAAATGCATTGGATGGTGTGGTGGAAGTTGTGTATCCCTAAGAGTGAAGGAGGCATGGGGTTCCGTGACCTCTACTCTTTTAACTTGGCAATGTTGTCCAAGCAATGTTGGAGGTTGATCAATGACCCGCATTCTTTGGTTGCGAGAGTTCTCAAGGCAAAATATTACCCAAATGGTTCCCTTATTGATGCTACACCAAAAAATGGGTCGTCCTTCACATGGCAGAGTATTTTGAAGGGGTTGGAAACTTTCAAGAAAGGATACATTTGAAGGATTGGGACTGGTGAACATGTTAATATATGGACGGATCCATGGATTCCCTCTAGTACGGATAGAATGGTGATATCACCGAGGGGTCAAACGGTCCTAACCAATGTTTGTGAATTAATAGATATGGCTAATGGTACGTGGGATGAGGTGCTAATAACAAGTTTATTCAATCCAGTGGATGCCCACAGAATTATTCAGATTCCACTACACTTGCATGGTTTTGATGACTTTGTGGCATGGCACCCGAACAGGACAGGTATTTTCTCAGTAAAGAGTGCATATCATATGAAGTGGATGCATAGTTTTCGGGCGCATGCAAATACGATGGGACACCCCGGTGGCTCTACCACTCGGGCAGTGTGGAATACTCTCTGGAAACTTCAGATTCCACGTAAAGTACAGATTTTTTGTTGGCGAGCACTGCGAGGAGTTATCCCACTAAGAGCTATACTTACTAACAGGCACATTGGTTCCAATGGTGCTTGTCCTATCTATCATCAAGGGGCCGAGGATATCCGTCACTTAATGTTTTTATGCTCGAATGCACGACACTTGTGGACGAAGATGGGCATCACAAATATCATCGACCAAGCGATCCAGGTTGATAGATCGGGGCCTGCGATCTTGGAATTTATCTTATCATTGCCGGACCTGCAGCTTGAGATGCACCCAATAATTAACTTCAAACAAGTAATAGCCGTTGGGGGCTGGTACCTTTGGTGGATCCGTAGAAAAGTGACGCACAATGAATCAATTCCTCCCCCTTGGAGATGGGCACTCTCTGTGTTATCAATCTCAAGCAACCATCAGAGGGGTACATCGCTGGTGAGAATTTCCCCTGAAGCAAAGTGGTGTAAGCCGGACCCTCGGTTCATTAAGTTAAATGTTGATGCGGCGTACTACTCGGACGAAGGGGTAGGTGCTACGGCGGCTATCCTGCGTGATGACAAAGGTAATTTCTTGGGAGCCCAATGCAAGTTTATACCTGTTGCGGTGGATGCAATAACAACAGAAGCGTTGGCCATGCGAGACGGGCTGATTTTTGCTAACTCCTTTGGGAGTAACCGGGTAGAAGCTGAATCAGATTCTTTGCAAGTAATCAATTATTGTGATGGACAAACCATATGGTGGGACTCGGCGGCGGCAATATTCACAGAATGTTTGGACACTAGTACTTCAATAGGGAAGGTCGTTTATAAGCATTGTTATAGATCTTGTAATCAAGTGGCTCATATGCTAGCTCATTTTAGTTACTGTAATAAGACTTCATTTAGTTGGTTGGACGAGCCCCCTGACTTTATTGTTAGTAAGCTCGTAGACGATGTAAACATTATTTAAGTTTTAATAAAGCTAGCCATGATGGCCTTCCCTAAAAAAAGATGGCGGCTAGGAATCATCCGGTTGATAATAGATGAATTTAAGCCGCCTCGCAAGCTGTAGGATTCCCGATCTCTGACCCTGCATATTGCAGTATTGTGCTCCCACAAACTGAAAGTTGTCGCAGCGCCCACAAACTAGAGTCGTCACAGCACCCGTCCGTCGGAGCGCCGAACAGCCCTCCATCGCAACACAACAACTACCCCAGCCATTGGCACAGTGCCCTGTTCATCGGAGCGCTGGTTGCATCAGCTCTCCATTGTAGCACCGGCGGCATAAGGATGCTCCATCGTAGCTCCGTCGCAGCCCCGACAGCCCCGACGATGCTCCATCGCCAGCCTGGCGGTGCTCGACGACTTCTCACAGCAAAAGTGATACTGCAAATCCCCATTGCAGCACCGGCGATGCTCCACCGAGATGTTTCGGCGATGCTCTATTGCAGCAGCACAGGTGATATTCCGACGGCTCGACGATGTTCCATTGCAGCACGGATGATGATCCCGACAGCCCGATGATGCTCCATCGCAGCGGCGCATGACCACCCAATGCTCCATGGCAGTAGCGGTGACTCATTGTGGTGATGCGATGTCGTTGCAGTCACAATAGTGGTTTTCTTTCCCTCAAAGCACTGTGTGTGGCCTGATGCATCGATGGTGTCTGACAACGCGTGTTGGCTTGAGTGAAGAGAATGGTGGCAGAGGGGTACACGAGCAGGTTTAGGCAGGACGACATGAAGGAAGTTGTCGGAGTGGAAGGGAGCTACTGACGAGATCCATTAAGCAGGGCGAACTGGTGAACGCCTATGGGGATGGAAGAACATGTGGATGAGCATCGTTGCATGCCTGCGTGAGATCAGGCCAGAGAGAGAGAGAGAGAGAGAGTGAGAGAGAGAGAGATGCCTCGCCTTGCATAGAATACTCGGGGTTATATTTTCATCCTTAATGGAGGTTTGGTAGTTTGGAAGAGTTTCAAGCAAAATGTTGTTGCGGATTCTACGACAAAAGCAGAGTATATTGCGGCTTCAGAAGCTTCGAAGGAGGCGATCTAGATCAAGAAGTTTCTTGAAGAAGTGGTGTGGCCCCTAGTGCAATGTGAAGGAAATATGTTGTAGAGGCAATAATAAAGTTATTATTTATTTCCTTATATCATGATAAATGTTTATTATTCATGCTAGAATTGTATTAACCGGAAACATGATACATGTGTGAATACATAGACAAACAGAGTGTCACTAGTATGCCTCTACTTGACTAGCTCATTGATCGAAGATGGTTATGTTTCCTAACCATAGACAAAGAGTTGTGAAAGTGCAACTATCCCTAGGTGGTTTTGGTAATTCCTAACAACAAATTCAAGATTAACATCACAGGAAAGCTCAATGATTGGCATGGCATGGATGAGAAAAGTGGACCCCTCAAAATGATAAGGACAAAGGATTGGCTCAAGCTCAAAGCTCAAGACTCTACATTTTCTATTTTAGTGATCCAAGATCACATTGAGTCTATAGGAAAAGCCAATACTATCAAGGAGGGATGAGGTGTTGCTTAATGAGGTTCTTGCTCAAAATGCTTAGTGATATGCTCCAAAACCCTCAACTACTTTCTCACATCCACATATGACCTAAACCAAAAGTCAAACTCGGCCCCACCGATTTTTCCTATCCGGCACCACCGACTTTCAAATGTCATAGCCACTGCCACAAACCCTAGGCAAATCGGTCTCACCAATAGGGATCTCGGACTCACCGAGATGGGGTTGTAATATCTTTGTTTCCCTTCATAACATTTCGGTCTCACCGAGATGAGCGATCGGTCCCACCGAGATTGCAATGTAAACTCTCTGTTTTCCCTTCGTAACGTTTCGGTTTCACCGAAATGAGCGATCGGTCCCACCGAGTTTACCTGACCAACTCTCTGGTTAGCTTATTACCAAAATTGGTCCCACCGAGTTTGTGTAATCGGTCTCACCGAGATTACGTTATGCCCTAACCCTAATCATATCGGTCCTACCGAGTTGCATGTCGGTCCCACCGGAAACCCTAACGGTCACTAGCTTTGCTAAATCGGTCAGACCGAGTTTAACCATTCGGTCCCACCGAGTTTGGGAAGTTATGTGTAATGGTTAGATTTTGTGTGAAGGCTATAAATACCCCTCCACCAACTCCTCATTCATGGAGAGAGCCATCAGAACAAACCTACACTTCCAACCTATATTTTCTGAGAGAGAACCACCTACACTTGTGTTGAGACCAAGATATTCCATTCCTACCATATGAATCTTGATCTCTAGCCTTCCCAAGTTGCTTTCCACTCAAATCTTCTTTTCACCAAATCCAAATCCTATGAGAGAGAGTTGAGTGTTGGGGAGACTATCATTTGAAGCACAAGAGCAAGGAGTTCATCATCAACACACCATTTGTTACTTCTCGGAGAGTGGTGTCTCCTAGATTGGCTAGGTGTCACTTGGGAGCCTCCGACAAGATTGTGGAGTTGAACCAACGAGTTTGTAAGGGCAAGGAGATCGTCTACTTCATGAAGATCTACCGCTAGTGAGGCAAGTCCTTCGTGGGCGATGGCCATGGTGGGATAGACAAGGTTGCTTCTTCGTGGACCCTTCGTGGGTGGAGCCCTCCGTGGACTCGCACAACCGTTACCCTTCGTGGGTTGAAGTCTCCATCAACGTGGATGTACGATAGCACCACCTATCGGAACCATGACAAAAACATCCGTGTCTCCAATTGCGTTTGAATCCTCCAAACCATTCCCTTTACATTCTTACAAGTTACATGCTTTACTTTCTGCTGCTCATATACTCTATGCATGCTTGCTTGAATTGTGTTAAGATTGCTTGACTTGTCCAAAGTTGCTAAATCTGTCAAGAACTAAAGTTGGGAAAAGGCTAGATTGTTATTTGGTCAAGTAGTCTAATCACCCCCCCTCTAGACATACTTTCGATCCTACAAGTGGTATCAGAGCTTTGGTCTCCATTTGCTTTGATTTTCATAGCTTTTGGAAGTCATAGCCTTGGTTTCATAACCTAGGAGAGTATGGCGTCTAGCGAGGGAAATTACCACCGTAGAGGTCCTTACTTTGATCGTACTAATTTTGCTAGTTGGAAGCATAAGATGAAAATGCATATTCTTGGACATAACCCCGCCGTTTGGGCTAAGAAATCCAAGTTGGATGTGCTTTAAAGTCAACTTGACAAGTTCAAAATGAAGGATGGTGAAGGTGTCGCTGAAATGTACTCTAGGCTTGCTTTTATCACAAATGAGATTGCCGGCTTAGGAAGTGAAGAGATAACCGACAAATTCATCATCAAGAAGATTGTGACGTCCGGATAGTTACACTACAGTAACCCTCCGCTAATGATGCCACGTCACCTTGATTACTGTGGCTAATCTCGCATTAGTTCGAATCCGATTTGAATTCAATTTAAAAATCAGGCAAACAAAAAAAGTTTTCAAAAATTAAAACTAAAATGTTCGGGTTGTGTCAAATAAATTTTATGTAATAATGTTGGAGAAACCAACATTTCTTATAATATTCTAATGCACTAAAATAACCAAAACAGAGGGCATAATAATTAATTTAATGCCTTTTATAAAGTTACATCTATATAACTAATTTAGTAGTGTGCCAAAATAATTATGGCAGTAGACCAATTAGTAATACTAATTTAGTTACTCACTTCGTATTTTATAAAGAAATTTAAATGAAACTTTAAAAGAAAACAGTAAAGAAATAAAATAATAAAAACAGAAAACAAAACAATACAAAAAAAGAAAAAGGGAAAAAGAGGGAACCCCTTCCTGCTGGGCCGTGGCCCAGCTGGCCACCAGGCCGCCTGGCCGGCCCAACCGGCCACCCACTCCCCCCATTAACCCCACCCCGACCAAACCCTATCCGCTAACCCCCCACTCGCTCACCCACGATCCCCTCGCTCCTCCTCCTGATCCAATCTGGATCGGGGCCGACCGCGTCGGCCATCGCCGCGCAGACTCCGCCGCCACCTTGCCGGCACCGCACGGCGTTACCCGGCCATCGCCGGCGCCCACCTCCTCAACCCCCGCCTCGCATGGATCCGGTCGCAGCAGCCGACGCCCCGACGCCCCGCACCTCGTCGCTCGCCTACGCCGGACTGCCTCCCCATCAACGTCGTCGTCTCCATCCTCCTCCCCAAGCCCCATTGCCTTGTCCCCTGCGACCCACCGTGAGGACCCCTCCTCTCCCCTTTCCCTCTGTCGCCGACGCCTTTCCCGATGCCCCGGCCTCCTCTACCGCATGCACGCCCGCGCCGCGCCTGTCGCGGCCCTCTGCTTGTCGCGCCGCTCGGAGCCGCGCCCCGCCCTCCCCCCATCTCTGTGACGCTCCGCCTACGGCCCCGCCATCCCGCTCGCCGCCTCGCTCGTGTGCCGCCCGACCGCGGCCACCCCCGACGGCCACCGCGACCCCCTGCCCTTGCCACTGCGCCGCCTCTGCCCCGCGCCTCCCGCTTGCTGTGCCCCGCCACCAGACTCCGCTCGCACCCCCGCTTGCTGCCGGGAGCCGCCGAACCGCGCCTCGCGCTCGCCGGCCTCACTCTGCGGCCTCGCCCCTTGCTCCCCCTTCGCAGCAACCACTGCCTGTTGCTGCTCTGGCCGGCGAGCCTCGCGGTGGCTGGCCTTGGCCAGTGCCCAGTCGGGCTAGCGCCATCACGCCCTGCCCGCAACCGTGCCTGAAACCCGTCGCCCTCCTGCCCAATAACCCACTAAGGCCCCCTGTGCCTATGACACGAAGGGCCCACGCCCCAGAATGAAAATTTTAAAAAAAGATTTAAAAAAATAGATAAATAAATAATTAAAAAAATTAAAATATTAATTAATTAATTAACGAATTAATTAAATTAATTAATCTGAGTTAGGTTGACCTAATTACTAATGAAACTAATTAACCTGTTTAATTAGTCTTAGTCAATGACAGTAGGACCCACGCATCAGTTTGACCTAGTCAACTGACTGGTTGACTGCTGGCATCGTGATGACGTCATGCTGACATCAGAAATGTATTTTAGTATTAAATTAATTATGTTAATTCTAGAAAATGATTTAAAACTTTAAAAATGAATATAAAATAAACCGTAGCTGGGATGAAAAAACTTTGTACATGAAAGTGCTCAGAACGACGAGACGAATCCGAATACGCACCCCGTTCGTCCGCCACACATCCCTAGCATAACAAACACGCAACTTTCCCCCTCCGGTTCATCTGCTCGAAAACGCGAAACACTGGGAATACTTTCCCGGATGTTCCCCCCCTTCGCCGGTATCGCCTATCCCTACGTTAGGTCACCCCTAGCACAACGTATTACCGCGTCTTGCTTTGTGTTACATTTGATTGCTTTGTTATTTATTGTGTTCCCCCTTCGTTACTCCTTTCCAGTAGACTCAGAGACCGCTGCCGATGTCCATATGTTCGACTACATCGGAGATGACCCCTCCTTCTTGCCAGAGCAACCAGGCAAGCCCCCCCTTGATCACCAGATATCGCCTACTCTTCTCTATACTGCTTGCATTAGAGTAGTGTAGCATGTTACTGCTTTCCGTTAATCCTATTATGATGCATAGCCTGTCATTGTTGCTACAACTGTTGTTACCTTTACCTGCAATCCTAATGCTTAGTATAGGATGCTAGTTTATCATCAGTGGCCCTACATTCTTGTCCGTCTGCCATGCTATACTATCGGGCCGTGATCACTTGGGAGGTGGTCACAAGTATATACTTATACATAATATATGATACTTGTGGTGACAAAAGACGGGTCGGCTCGAGGAGTACCCGCGGTTGATTCACGAATTGGGGGCTGGAAGGACATACTTTCCCGACAGCCCTCTGTGTGGATGTTTGTGGCGAAGCGACAGGGCAGGTTGAGACCACCTAGGAGAGAGGTGGGCCTGGCCCTGGTCGGTGTTCACGGTTATTTCAAGATAACACGTTTAACGAGATCTTGGTATTTGATCTGAGTCTGGCCACTGGCCTCTACGCACTAACCATCTACGCGGGGACAGTTATGGGCACTCGACGTCGTGGTATCAGTCGAAGCCTTCGTGACGTCAGTGACTGAGCGGCGCGCGCCGGATTGGACCGTAAGCCTGCTCTTGTATTAAGGGGGCTAGTTCTGCTTCCGGCCGCGTACGCAACGTGCAGGTGTGCAATGGACGATGGGCCCAGACCCCTGTGCCATAGGATTTAGACCGGCGTGCTGACCTCTTTGTTGTGCCTAGGTAGGGCTGCGACGTGTTGATCTTCCGAGGCCGGGCATGACCCAGGAAAGTGTGTCCGGATAAAGGAGATCGAGCGTGTTGGGAAATGTGGTGCACCCCTGCAGGGAAGTTAATCTATTCGAATAGTCGTGATCTTCGGTAACAGGACGACTTGGAGTTGTACCTTGACCTTATGACAACTAGAACCGGATACTTAATAAAACACACCCTTCCAAGTGCCAGATACAACCGGTGATCGCTCTCTCACAGGGCGACGAGGGGAGGATCATCGGTTAGGATTATGCTACACGATGCTACTTGGTGAACTTACCATCTACTCTCTCCTACATTCTGCAAGATGGAGGTGGCCAGAAGCGTAGTCTTCGATAGGACTAGCTATCCCCCTCTTATCCCGGCATTCTGCAGTTCAGTCCACATATGATACCCTTATTCCATTTGATACCAATGCATACATATGTAGTGTAGCTCCTTGCTTGCGAGTACTTTGGATGAGTACTCACGGTTGCTTTGCTCCCTCTTTTCCTCCTTTCTATACCCATTTGCTGCGACCAGACGTTGGAGCCCAGGAGCCAGACGCCACCGTCGACGACGACGACTACTACTCGGGAGGTGCCTACTACTACGTGCAACCCGCTGACGACAACCAGGAGTAGTCTAGGAGGATCCCAGGCAGGAGGCCTGTGCCTCTTTCGATATGTATCCCAGTTTGTGCTAGCCATCTTATGGCAACTTGTTTAACTTATGTCTGTACTCAGATATTGTTGCTTCCGCTGACTCGTCTATGATCGAGCTCTTGTATTCGAGCCTTCGAGGCCCCTGGCTTGTAATATGATGCTTGTATGACTTATTTTTTTTATAGAGTTGTGTTGTGATATCTTCCCGTGAGTCTCTGACCTTGATCGTACATGTTTGCGTGTATGATTAGTGTACGGTCAAATCGGGGGCGTCACAAAGATCCTAAGAGCCTTGGATGGAAAATACGATACCGTATTCACATTGATCCAAATGATGCCAAATTACAAAGATCTCAAGCCAACGGAAGTCATTGGAAGAATTGTTGCTCATGAGATGTCGCTCAAGGATAAGGAGGAGCTCCATAACAAGTCAAGTGGTGCTTACAAAGCCTCATGTGAAGCTCCCACATCATCAAGTGAGAAACAACCTTCAATGAAGAATTGAGCCTAATGGTGAAGAACTTCAACAAGTTCTACAAGAATAGAAGCAAAGAGAGAAGTTCCAAGTCAATGTCCTACAATGACAAAAGATCTTCTAGTCGAGAGCGAAACTGCTACAATTGTGGAAGACCCGGACACTATTCCAATGAGTGTACGACTCCTCACAAGAGAAGAGAAGATTCTCCGAAAAGAATAAGTAGAAGAGAAGAATCACCGTCGGGGGAGAGAAGGAGTAGGGATGATCGTTATGAACGAAGACCCTCCCGGAGAAGCAAGGATTCAGAAAGGAAGGACAAGTCATCAAGGAGCTACACAAAACGAAGACATCAAGCTCATGTTGGTGAATGGGTATCCGGCTCCGGCTCCGACAATGACTCCGAGAGAAGCTATCACTCCAACTCCGAATATACTCAAGATGAAGGTGTTGCCGGTCTAGCACTTGTGTCAACCAACTCCTACGACATATTTGATTCACCAAATGAAGGAATTGGAAGATGCTTCATGGCTAAAGGCCCAAAGGTATCAGACCCTGAGTATATTGATTTCAATAGTGATAAAGATGACTTGTTAGGTGATGATGATTTACTTGTTGACAACTCTAGTGATGATTACTATGATGAAGCGTCAATTAATTATGCTAATCAAGATGAAATGAATGACAATGATAAGGAGAAGATTGAGTCTCTAACTAAAGAACTAAACACTCTTAAGTTAGCTCATGAAACTATCTTAGGATATCATCAAGAACTTTTAAGGACTCATGAGAAATTACGTTTTGAGAAGCTCAATCTTAAGCAAGAGCATGAGTTCTTAAAGGCAATCAATGATGATCTTCGCAAGAAAAGTTCTTCTTACATTGCCAAGTGTTTACTCTTATCCACATACATGCCTCAAGTCAAGTCTAGTAACAAGAACAAGAAGGATTCTTCCTCTAGTAGTAACAATAATCATGCTAAATCCAATGTTGTTGCTCTAGTAGTTCTCTTGATTCCACTAATGATTCTCTTAGCCAAGTTACACTTGAGCAAGAAAATAGCTTATTGAAGGGAATCATAGAGAAAGGTGTTTACAAGAGCCTTGCCGGGAGTAAGCAATTCGAGGAAATTGTACGCAAGCAAGGAAGGCACCGGAAGAATCAAGGCATTGGTTTTGAACGAAAGTTCAATGCCAATGGAGTTGAGTGGGAAGAAGATCAATACCCCAAGACGAAGTTTGTTCCTCAACAAGAGAAGTATGATCCTACTTCTTTCAAAGGGACACAAGCTCAAGATGATCTTCCACCATAAGACCACAAGCAAAAAGGCAAGGACAAGCTTCAAGAGAAAATTGATGCATTTGAAGAAGCTCCTAAGGCCTTGGTCAAGTGGGTTCCCAAGACTACATCAAGTTCCACTTCATCAAGTACAACTACAACTCCGAGGATTCCCATCAAGATGGTGTGGATCCCGAAGAAGAAGAACTAGAGAGTTCTTGAGGGTGACTCCGCCAACATACTTCACTCTTATCATTTTGGCAAGAACAAGTGCAATCAACTTTCACATCTTGCACTAGTTCAAGGAGTCACAAACCCTCTTGTTGGTAAGACAAGGGACAAGGTAACCTAATGCTTTCATGGACATCATATTGTGTGCATCACTCTATGTCTATGGATATCCTTGTTTGTTCCTTGTGGGACTAACCCGTGTAGGTATTGAAAGTGCAACTCACTCCAAAGGATAGCTCCGAATGATCTACATCAACTTAGGGCATCCACATCTTCAACACCTACATGAAGTCATCATCGACAAAACCCAAGGTTAGTTCTTCCCTCATAGGGGGGATCTCACATCTAGGGAGAGCTTTGCTCTAACAATTGAGTTAAAGCAACTCTAATGGTGTGAACACAACAACGCTTTATGTAAAAGTGGTAACCCCACCTGTGCTTAAATGATGAGTATGACCTATGATCAAATGTTCTCATTTGACTCCTAAGTCAATATACTCATATATAGATGACCTAGTCATTGCCAATTGCTTGATAGATGCTAGAATTGTTTGTGCATGCTTTGCCACATATTTCATTTGTCATTTTATTGTGTGAGCATGTTGGTTGCATAATTTACTCATTCGAGGACATCCACTTGTTGTTTTGATTGATTGGTTTCTTTTTCTTTTGCCAAGTGGATGGACAAGAATGCCTAAGAACCTTCTCTAGCTATCTATGCTTTTCTCGTCTCAAACTCTATTCATGCTGCATCACAAAGTTTGATCAAGTCAGATTCGAACCACTCTGTGTGAGGAGCACTCGGAGTCCCCGATTCGTCATAGACTTAAAAATCCAAAACTTCTTTGTGTGTTTCGGTCTGACCGATTCATCCATTTCGGTCATACCGAGATCACTAAGTCGATCTAGGTTTTCAATCTCGGTGCAACCGATTTGAACTTTTCAGTCACACCGAGTTTCAGTAACTACTTGCAGTTATGAATCTCGGTGCCACCGAGTTGTTCCACTCGGTCACACCGACAGGGTCAGGCTGTATATATCCACGGGTAAAATTTTGGAAAACTTTCCGAATCTCCTCACCCGCGCTTAGCCTGCTCTGCCTCCCTGGGTCTCCGGATCATCCTCCTCGTCGACAGCCACCTCCTGTCGCTGGTCTCCGCCGCCGACAACGGGATAGTCTCCGCCGTTGCTGCCGTAGCAAGTTCATCACCGGACTAGGGTATGGACTTGAACTTTGTGCTATTCTAACTCTGATTCCCCAGCACATTGCTTTACCATGTATCTTGCCATGATTGAGATCAATCTATCCATCGAAAACACTCCGTAGTTTAGTCGTGAATTGAAAATTTAGGGTTAGGTTTCCGCCGAAACCATCTCGGACCGACCGAGTTGATGAAATCGGTTCCACCGATTTGGCTCAGGCCATTTGATAACCCACAAGTATAGGGGATCGCAACAGTTTTCTATAAGTAAGAGTGTCGAACCCAACGAGGAGCTAAAGGTAGAACAAATATTCCCTCAAGTTCTATCGACCATCGATACAACTCTACGCACGCTCGACGTTTGCTTTACCTAGAACAAGTATGAAACTAGAAGTACTTTGTAGGTGTTGTTGGATAGGTTTGCAAGAAAGTAAAGAGCACGAAAATAAAACTAGGGGCTGTTAAGGTAAAGAAGCAACTAAAGTAAATATAGCGAGTGTGGAAAAGTGGTGGTAGGAGTTGCGAAATTGTCCCTAAGCAATTGACTACTTTACTAGACCGATAGGAAGTATTATGTGGGAGAGGACACTTCTAGCATGTCATCCCTGACTTGGAATTCCATGCACTTATGATTGGAACTATTAGCAAGCATCCGCAACTACTAATGTTCATTAAGGTAAAACCCAACCATAGCATTAAGATATATTGGTCCCCCTTTAATCCCGTATGCATCAATTTCTATGCTAGGTTGAAGCTTCTGTCACTCTTGCCCTCCAATACATAGTCCTATCAACATACAAATAACCCTAGGGTGTGATCCACGCGCGCAATCATATGATGGGCACCAAAGTACAGCAACATAACCACAAGCAAATTAAATCAACCATAGCAATTCATCAACCACCGATAGGAGAACGAAAATCTACTCAGACATCATAGGATGGCAACACATCATTGGATAATAATATGAAGCATAAAGCACCATGTTCAAGTAGGGGGTACAGCGGGTTGCAGGAGAGTGGACCGCTGTAGATAGAGGGGGAAAGGTGATGGAGATGTTGGTGAAGATGGCGGAGGTGTTGGTGTAGATCGCGGTGATGATGATGGCCCCCGGTGGCACTCCGGTGCCACCGGAAGCGAGGGGGAGAGAGCCACCCTCCTTCTTCTTCTTCCTTGACCTCCTCCCTAGATGGAAGAAGGGTTTTCCCTCTGGTCCATGGCCTCCATGGCACGGGAGGGGCGAGAGCCCCTCCAAGATTGGATTTGTCTCTCTGTCTCTCTCTGTTTCTGCGTTCCCCGATTCTTCCCTTTCACCATTTCTTATATTCCCGGAGATCCGTAACTCCGATTGGGCTGAAATTTTGACACGATCTCTATCCGGAAATTAGCTTTATTGCAGCGAAAGAAGGGTATCAACCGCCTTACGGGGTGGCCACGAGGGTCAGGGGCGCGCCTCCCTCCCCAGGGCGCGCCCCTACCTCATGGGCCCCTCGAGCATCGTCTCGCGTGGATTCTTCTTCCCAAAAATCATATATATTCCAAAAAATTCTCCGGCAGTTTTTATTCCGTTTGGACTCCGTTTGATATGGATATTCTGCGAAACAAAAAACATGCAACAAACAGAAACTGGCACTAGGCACTGGATCAATATGTTAGTCCCAAAAATAGTATAAAAAGTTGCCAGAAGTATAGGAAAGTTGTAGAATATTGGCATGGAACAATCAAAAATTATAGATATGATGGAGACGTATCAGCATCCCCAAGCTTAATTCCTGCTCGTCCTCGAGTAGGTAAATGATAAAAAAATTGATCTGGAATGCTACCTAGCATAATCTTGATCATATGTCTAATCATGGCATGAATATTAAGACACGAGTGATTCAAAGCAATAGTCTATCATTTGACATAAAAACAATAATACTTCAAGCCTACTAATAAAGCAATCATGTCTTTTCAAAATAACATGGCCAAAGAAAGTTATCCCTACAAAATCATATAGTCTGGCTATGCTCCATCTTCATCACACAAAATATTCAAATCATGCACAACCCCGATGACAAGCCAAGCAATTGTTTCATACTTTTGACGTTCTCAAACCTTTTCAACTTTCACGAAATACATGAGCGTGAGCCATGGACATAGCACTATAGGTGGAATAGAATATGATGGTGGAGGAGACAAAAAGGAGAAGATAGTCTCATATCAACTAGGTGTATCAACGGGCTATGGAGATGACCATTAATAGATATCAATGTGAGTGAGTAAGGATTGCCATGCAACGGATGCACTAGAGCTATAAGTGTATGAAAGCTCTAACTGAAACTAAGTGGGTGTGCATCCAACTTGCTTGCTCATGAAGACCTCGGGCATTTAAGGAAGCCCATCATCGGAATATACAAGCCAAGTTCTATAATGAAAATTCCCACTAGTATATGAAAGTGATAACTCAAGAGACTCTCTATATGAAGAACATGGTGCTACTTTGAAGCACAAGTGTGGAAAAAGGATAGTAGCACTGCCCCTTCTCTCTTTTTCTCTCATTTTTTTGTTTTGTTTTCTTTTTTTTCTCTTTTTTTGGGCCTTCTCTTTTTTTGGCCTTTCTCTTTTTTTCGTCTGGAGTCTCATCCCGACTTGTGGGGGAATCATAGTCTCCATCATCCTTTCCTCACTGGGGCAATGCTCTAATAATGATGATCATCACACTTTTATTTACTTACAACTTGATATCTAGAACAAAGATACGACTCTATATGAATGCCTCCGGCGGTGTACCGGGATGTGCAATGATCTAGCGTAGCAATGACATAAAAAAACGGACAAGCCATGAAAACATCATGCTAGCTATCTTACGATCATGCAAAGCAATATGACAATGAATGCTCAAGTCATTATATGATGATGATGAAAGTTGCATGGCAATATATCTCGGAATGGCTATGGAAATGCCATGATAGGTAGGTATGGTGGCTGTTTTGAGGAAGGTATATGGTGGGTTTATGGTACCGGCGAAAGTTGCGCAGTACTAGAGAGGCTAGCAATGGTGGAAGGGTGAGAGTGCGTATAATCCATGGACTCAACATTAGTCATGAAGAACTCACACACTTATTGCAAAAGTCTATTAGTCATCGAAACAAAGTACTACGCGCATGCTCCTAGGGGGATAGATTGGTAGGAAAAGACCATCGCTCGTCCCTGACCGCCACTCATAAGGAAGACAATCAATAAATAAATCATGCTCCGACTTCATTACACAACGGTTCACCATACATGCATGCTACGGGAATCACAAACCTAAACACAAGTATTTCTACAATCCACAACTACCCACTATCATGACTCTAATATCACCATCTTTATATCGCAAAACTATTGCAAGGAATCAAACATATCATATTCAGTGATCTACAAGTTTATGTAGGATTTTATGACTAACCATGTGAATGACCAGTTCCTGTCATCTCTCTAAATGGATATAAGTGAAGCAAGAGAGTTTAATTCTTTCTACAAAAGATATGCCCGTGCTCTAACAAATATAAGTGAAGCAAAAGAGCATTCTGTAAATGGCAGTTGTCTAAGTGAAGAGAAACAAGCAATCCAAACTTCAAATGATATAAGTGAAGCACATGAAGCATTCTATAAAGCCATACTCAAAAGATATAATTGAAGTGCAATGAGCATTCTATAAATCAACCAAGGACTATCTCATACCAGCATGGTTC
This sequence comes from Triticum urartu, assembly GCF_003073215.2. NCBI lineage: Eukaryota > Viridiplantae > Streptophyta > Magnoliopsida > Poales > Poaceae > Triticum > Triticum urartu. The sequence continues at coordinate 628,747,631 of NC_053023.1, forward strand.
ATAAAATAAAAATGAAAACCTAAATGCAAAATACACTCCAAGACTTGCACATATCGCATGAACGAAATGAATCCGAAAACATACCGATATTTGTTGAAGAAAGAGGGGATGCCTCCCCAGCATCCCCAAGCTTAGATGCTTGAGTCTCCTTGAATATTTACTTGGGGTGCCTCGGGCATCCCCAAGCTTGAGCTCTTGCCTCTCTTCCTTCTTCTCACATCGAGACATTTTCAATCATGGAACGCTTCATCCACACAAAACTTCAACAGAAAACTCGGTAAGATCCGTTAGTATAATAAAGCAAATAACTACTCTAGGTACTGTTGCAAACCAATTCATATTTTGTTTTTGCATTGTTTCTACTGTAATATAACTTTTACATGGCTTAATCCACTGATATAAATTGATAGTTTCATCAAAACAAGCAAACTATGCATCAAAAACAGAATCTGTCTAAAACAGAACAGTCTGTAATAATTTGAACATTCACCATACTTCTGATACTTGAACAATTCTTCCAAAATTAATAAAAATAAAAAATTTGTATAGGAAGACAGTGCAAAAAGAATCATAACCATTTGACGTTCCAGCTAAAAATGTAAAATCGCGCACTACAGCCAAAGTTTCTGTCCTGCACCGTACAAACCATCAAGCAAATGTAAACATCCTAAAGGCAAACCTTGGCACATTATTTTTATAATACAATGGAATTGTACAAGGGGATAATTATTTTTGTTGAAAAGTTTCTGTAATCAAGATTCACAAAGTTGCCGTGAGCATGAACAAAGTTCAAGGAGCTCTCCCATTTCAACAATGCTTGTCTTTCTCACTTTCGCTTTTCTTTTTGAAAAAGTTTTGGGTTCCCCTCTTTATTTTTGTTGTTTTTAAACTATATGAAAGCACTCAACAGAAATAAATGACTCCCTAAAACTTCCGGGTTGTCTCCCTGGCAGCGCTTTCTTTAAAGCCATTAAGCTAGGCATATAGTGCTCAAGTAATGGATCCACCCGGATCCCAAGGTATATCAAAGCCAATTTTAATTAACAATGATTTGTAATTTAGTAATGAGCACAAAGCAACATATATCAAGCAATGACGAAGTCTAACTCTCTTCCTATGCATCGGCATGTCATAAAAGAACAATTCATGCACACAAAGTAAAGGCCAATGCATAGTATAAACAGTTTCTTGCAATTTTATCATGTTGGAAACATAGAGAGGTGGAGATATAGTTCCTCTCTCATAATAATTGCAAGTAGGAGCAGAAAGCACATGCATATTACATTTATCGAAATCATCATGTGCAACGGTAAAAGGCAACCCATCAATATAATCCTTAATAAGTGCAAACTTCTCCGATATAGTATAATCGGGAGAATTCAAAAAGATAATAGGACTATCATGCGTGGGTGCAATAGCAACAATTTCATGTTTAACATAAGGAACTATAGCAAGTTCATCTCCATAAGCATAATTCATATTGGCATCTTGGCCACAAGCATAGCAAGCATCATCAAAAAGGGATATTTCAAAAGAATCGACGGGATCATAGAAATTATCATAATATTCATCCTTCGGTAAGCATGAAGGGGAATTAAACAATGTATGAGTTGAAGAGTTACTCTCATTAGAAGGTGAGCACGGGTGATCAATCCGCTCTTCCTCCTTTTGTTCTTCGCTCTCCTCCTCATCTTTTTCATCCAATGAGCTCACAGTGTCATCAATTTCTTCTTCCATAGACTCCTGCAAAATATTAGTCTCTTCTTGGACAGCGGAGTATTCCTCAATATATTGTTTAACATAGGTATTAGAAGCATAATTCTCATAACAATATTCAAGTATGGCAAAATTTTCAGATTTGTGAAGAGTAGCATCATACTTTTCAATCAAAGAAGCAATTTCAAAAGCACCCTTAAAAGCAACAAATTCTTCAATTTGTTGAACATCATAGTAATTATAAACACCCTTAGCATACGAAGATACGATTCCATTATTACTAAACTCACACTGATAGGGAAGGTGTTTCTTAGGGTTTTCAGAACAACAAGTAAAATCATATATTTCACATAAATTCCAAGCATAGCATTGCAAACGTTGAATTTGACCCCATAATCGTTTCCCTCTTTCAGATATACGGTGTCGCACATAACAAGCATGCTCATCTAAAGATTTGCCCTCAACTAAGCTAGTTGGGGTTTCGGCACGAGCACAAAGGGATCGAAGATGATCCAAGTAAAAAGCTTCAACAGTGTGATAGATTTTGAGTGGTTCTTCAACCATTGGTTCAGTAGGTACCACTAATTTTTTTTGGTATTTTGCGTTTCCTACCCATGACTAAAGATAGAAAACAACTAAGAACAGCAAATAAAAATTACTTAGTGATAAAGCAAACAAGCACACATGAGAATATTCACCACACGCTATTGCTCCCCGGCAACGGCGCCAGAAAAAGGTCTTGATAACCCACAAGTATAGGGGATCGCAACAGTTTTCGATAAGTAAGAGTGTCAAACCCAACGAGGAGCTAAAGGTAGAACAAATATTCCCTCAAGGCGACCACCGATACAACTCTACGCACGCTAGACGTTCGCTTTACCTAGAACAAGTATGAAACTAGAAGTACTTTGTAGGTGTTGTTGGATAGGTTTGCAAGAAAGTAAAGAGCATGAAAATAAAAGTAGGGGCTGTTAAGGTAAAGAAGCAACTAAAGTAAATATAGCGAGTGTGGAAAAGTGGTGGTAGGAGTTGCGAAATTGTCCCTAAGCAATTGACTACTTTACTAGACCAATATCAAGTATTACGTGGGAGAGGCCACTGCTAGCATGTCATCCCTGACTTGGAATTCTATGCACTTATCATTGGAACTATTAGAAAGCATCCGCAACTACTAATGTTCATTAAGGTAAAACCCAACCATAGCATTAAGATATATTGGTCCCCCTTCAATCCCATATGCATCAATTTCTATGCTAGGTTGAAGCTTCTGTCACTCTTGCCCTTCAATACATAGTCCTATCAACATACAACTAACCCTAGGGTGTGATCCACGCGCGCAATCATATGATGGGCACCAAAGGACAGCAACATAACCACAAGCAAATTAAATCAATCATAGCAATTCATCAACCACCGATAGGACAAGGAAAATCTACTCAAACATCATAGGATGGCAACACATCATTGGATAATAATATGAAGCATAAAGCACCATGTTCAAGTAGGGGGTACAGCGGGTTGCGGGAGAGTGGACCACTGTAGATAGAGGGGGAAAGGTGATGGAGATGTTGGTGAAGATGGCGGAGGTGTTGGTGTAGATCGCGGTGATGATGACGGCCCCTGGTGGCACTCCGGTGCCACCGGAAGCGAGGGGGAGAGAGCCCCCCTCCTTCTTATTCTTCCTTGACCTCCTCCCTAGATGGGAGAAGGGTTTCCCCTCTGGTCCATGGCCTCCATGGCACGGGAGGGGCGAGAGCCCCTCCGAGATTGGATCTGTCTCTCTATCTCTCTCTGTTTCTGCGTTCCCCGATTCTTCCCTTTTACCGTTTCTTATATTCCCGGAGATCCGTAACTCCAATTGGGCTGAAATTTTGACACGATCTCTATCCGGAAATTAGCTTTCTTGCGGCGAAAGAAGGGCATCAACCGCCTTACGGGGTGGCCACGAGGGTCAGGGGCACGCTCCCTACCTCGTGGGCCCCTCGAGCATCGTCTCGCGTGGATTCTTCTTCCTAAAAATCATATATATTCCAAAAAAAATCTCCATCAGTTTTTATTTTGTTTGGACTCCGTTTGATATGGATATTCTGCGAAACAAAAAACATGCAACAAACAGGAACTGGCACTGGGCACTGGATCAATATGTTAGTCCCAAAAATAGTATAAAAAGTTGCCAAAAGTATATGAAAGTTGTAGAATATTAGCATGGAACAATCAAAACTTATAGATACGACGGAGGCGTATCACCATTGCACATGTGATTGTCGGTCTGACCGAGAATTGCAAATCGGTGTGACCGAGTTCAGCACTTTGTGAAACCCTAGCAGTCTCGGTGCCACCGAACTGTGACTCGGTCTGACCGAGTTCACTAGTTTAGGTTCCAAAAGCTGCTTCGGTATCACCGAGTTTGCAAATCGGTAGATCCGAAATGCTTTCTATGGAAAACTAAAACTAAGTTTTAAATTCATTCTTTTGCAAAAACCTCTGTACTTTGTGTTGCTTATCCACTCTACCTCATCTGTAATCTATTCACAGGGTCTGCTGTCAGAGTTTGCATCATGTCAGGTCACAGTGATAGTCAGAACAAACCTGAGGAGTAGGTTCAGATGAGTGAGGGCACTAGTCCCTCTAGCAGCTCAGATGATGGAAGCAGGAGCACACCCAGCAATCTGCCAAAGGCTGCCACCAGGGCCAGCAAGAAAAGAATCTTAGAGTCTGAGGATGAGGACTATGTGGCTGAGGAAGAATAAACCACCTCAAAGAGGAAAGTCCCGAAAAAGGAATATGGCACAACTGCTGCCACCAAGACAGGGATGAAGCAAAAGGTTCCTGCCAAGAGAGCTCCAATGTCTAAAGTCAGAACATCTACTCAAGAGACTTTGGGATCTGCACCCAAAGAGCAGGTTGTGGCAGAAAAGAAAAGAAAGGAAAGGGTCAAGAAGACCACTGCCAGAGTGCTTGGGAGATCTTCAATCATGAAAGACTCTGAAGAAGAGGAAGAGAATGCAGCACCGACACCCAAAGCTCAAAAGCTTATGGGAGATGCCATAAGATCAGGGGCTGCTCCATCTAAGCCCAAAGGAACTTCTAAGCCAGCTGCTCCAAAACCCAAAACTGCACCCAAGAGGAGCACCAGGAACATCCCAGCAGCAGAGAAGAACAAGGCCCCAATGCCTGAAGCTGCAATGGAAGAAGAAGATGATTCAGTTGACTTGAGGAAATTGAAGCCAAAAATTCCAGATCACAACGATGCTCATCCAGTTGCAGAGAACATGAAAGTCAGGAAGGACTCTGGTCTAAGGCTATGGAGAGAGTCTGATCCACATGCCACCAGGTGAAGGAGTGCTGTGGACTACAGGTTCCATACAAAGGAACATCATGACTTCTATGAGACTATCTTGCTTGAAAAGAAGCCCATAGTGTGTGACATGATATGGGTCGATTGGACATTCATTAAGGAAAACGAGGATCACTTCCCTGGTGTATATGACAGCTTCAAGGCCTGTGGAGTTGATGAGTTTGTGGCTCAGAAGCTCACAAAATGGAATGATGAGCTCATCATGAAGTTCTACTCCACAGCTCACTTGTACCCAGATGGAAGGATTGTCTGGATGTCTGAAGGTACTAGGTACCGGTCCACAGTTGCAGAATGGGCTAAGTTGATCAATGCCCCAGAAGAGAGTGAAGATGACTTGGATGTCTATGCCAAGAAGAAGAATGATCACAACACGATGGCACACATGTACAAGGAGATCCCAGATGTTGCTCTTGAGACACACAAGTTTGGATCTGTACATTACCTTCTGTCAGGCTTGCCAACTATCAACTGGATCCTCAGGCACACTCTCTTGCCAAAGTCAGGTGATCACAAGATGATCAGAGGCCATGCAATTAACTTGCTTCACATCTTTGATGTCCCACAGAAGTTCAAAGTCATGAGCCTAATAGTGGAAACCATAAAGAGGACAGTTGCAGATCAGAAGAGGAGTTGTGGGTATGCCCCACAGATCCAGCAGCTGATTAACTCCAAGATGGGCACTGACACATATCTGCTGGATAAGGAGCACCTGCCCATCTACCCAGACTTTGAGGACAACACTGTGGTGATGGATGAAAATGAACCATCTACTGTGCACGCATAAGCCAAGAAGGAGAAGGCAAATGCTGAAAAGGCTGCAAGGATGCCAACTACTGAAGAAGCATCTCAATATCTTCTGAAGAGCAAGCAAGATCAGCTTGGCTACTTGATTGCCTCCACTCTAAGGATTGAGAAGGGACTGGCCACCCTGACTCAAAATCAGGAGAGCTTGGAGAGGATCGTGGAGCAGAAGTTCTATGACCTAGATGTGAAGGTCACTGAGATCCAGTCAGTCGTTGAGAAACTTTAGGATGGAGTGCAGGAGAAGAAGGACAAGACAACCACTAACGCTTTTGCTAGAGTGCCCAGAGGTCAGAGGTCTGCTGCAGTGCCTATTCCAGACACTAGAGCCACTTCATCTGCACCAGCTACAGCTTCAGTGCCACTGGCTCCAGCATCTACTCCACCAGCTCCATCTACATCGACTGATGCATTCGTTCTTGGAGTTCTGTCTACACCACCACCTGAAGACCAAGCCTGAGTGCCGATCTAGCACTATGCATTTTTATGAACTTTTTGGTAACTTGTTGCCAAAGGGGGAGAAAATGTATAGATCATAGGCTTCGAGAGAGAGCGTTGCTTTTTTATTCTCTCTATTTGTTTGGTGGTTAAACTTCGTTTATTTGCTTTGTTGAGATAATTTATGCCTTTGTGATACTTGGATGATCATGTGTTTGATCATATGCTACCTTAATGCTTGTTGGATGACATTATCCTTTTTATATTCCATATGATCATTCACTTTGCTTGGTGATGAGTGCATGTATTTTAATTATTATCATTTTGAGTGCTCCACCAAGATGTATGTGACATGGAAGAGTAACCCATGATCCTAACTCTTTGTGTATTTGCAGTCCAAAGCAAATTTTAAACTATGCACAAATTTAGGGGGAGCTCTTGCTTTTCACATACTTCTCAAAGCAACAATGTTTTTCACTCTTATTATCATTTGTCGAAGCTTTGATCTATATGTTGTCATCAATTACCAAAAAGGGGGAGATTGAAAGTGCAACTATCCCTAGGTGGTTTTGGTAATTCCTAACAACATATAGCTCATTGAGCTAATGCTATTTCAAGATTAATATCGCAGGAAAGCTCAATGATTGGCATGGCATGGATGAGAAAAGTGGACCCCTCAAAATGATAAGGACAAAGGATTGGCTCAAGCTCAAAGCTCAAGACTCTACATTTTCTATTTTAGTGATCCAAGATCACATTCATTATATAGGAAAAGCCAATACTATCAAGGAGGGATGAGGTGTTGCTTAATGAGGTTCTTGCTCAAAATTCTTAGTGATATGCTCCAAAACCCTCAACTACTTTCTCACATCCACATATGACCTAAACCAAAAGTCAAACTCGGCCCCACCGATTTTTCCTATCCGGCACCACCGAGTTTCAAATGTCATAGCCACTGCCACAAACCCTAGGCAAATCGGTCTCACCGATAGGGATCTCGGACTCACCGAGATGGGGTTGTAATCTCTCTGTTTCCCTTCGTAACATTTCGGTCTCACCGAGATGACCGATCGGTCCCACCGAGATTGCAATGTAAACTCTCTGTTTTTCCTTCGTAACGTTTTGGTTTCACCGAAATGAGCGATCGGTCCCACCGAGTTTACCTGACCAACTCTCTGGTTAGCTTATTACGAAAATCGGTCTCACCGAGTTTGTGTAATCGGTCTCACCGATATTACGTTATGGCCTAACCCTAATCATATCGGTCCTACCGAGTTGCATGTCGGTCCGAAAACCCTAACGGTCACTAGCTTTGCTAAATCGGTCAGACCGAGTTTAACCATTCAGTCCCACCGAGTTTGGGAAGTTATGTGTAACGGTTAGATTTTGTGTGGAGGCTATAAATACCCCTCCACCACCTCCTCATTCATGGATTGAGCCATCAAAACAAACCTACACTTCCAACCTATATTTTCTGAGAGAGAACCACCTACACTTGTGTTGAGACCAAGATATTCCATTCCTACCATATGAATCTTGATCTCTAGCCTTCCCAAGTTGCTTTCCACTCAAATCTTCTTTCCACGAAATCCAAATCCTGTGAGAGAGAGTTGAGTGTTGGGGAGACTATCATTTGAAGCACAAGAGCAAGGAGTTCATCATCAACACACTATTTGTTACTTCTTGGAGAGTGGTGTCTCCTAGATTGGCTAGGTGTCACTTGGGAGCCTGCGACAAGATTGTGGAGTTGAACCAAGGAGTTTGTAAGGGCAAGGAGATCGCCTACTTCGTGAAGATCTACCGCTAGTGAGGCAAGTCCTTCGTGGGCGATGGCCATGGTGGGATAGACAAGGTTGCTTCTTCGTGGACCCTTCGTGGGTGGAGCCCTCCGTGGACTCGCGCAACCGTTACCCTTCGTGGGTTGAAGTCTCCATCATAGCACCACCTATCGAAACCACGACAAAAACATCCGTGTCTCCAATTGCGTTTGAATCCTCCAAACCCTTCCCTTTACATTCTTGCAAGTTACATGCTTTACTTTCCGCTGCTCATATACTCTATGCATGCTTGCTTGAATTGTGTTAAGATTGCTTGACTTGTCCAAAGTTGCTAAAATCTGTCAAGAACTAAAATTGGGAAAAGGCTAGATTTTTATTTGGTCAAGTAGTCTAATCACCCCCTCTAGACATACTTTCGATCCTACAAGTTGTCATTTGATTAATGAGATCACATCATTAGGAGAATGATGTGATTGACTTGACCCATTCCGTTAGCTTAGCACTCGATCGTTTAGTATGTTGCTATTGCTTTCTTCATGACTTATACATGTTCCTATGACTATGAGATTATGCAACTCCCGTTTACCGTAGGAACACTTTGTGTGCTACCAAACGTCACAACGTAACTGGGTGATTATAAAGGTGTTCTACAGGTGTCTCCGAAGGTACTTGTTGGGTTGGCGTATTTCGAGATTAGGATTTGTCACTCCGATTGTCGGAGAGGTATCTCTGGGCCCTCTCGGTAATGCACATCACTTAAGCCTTGCAAGCATTGCAACTAATGAGTTAGTTGCAGGATGATGTATTATAGAACAAGTAAAGAGACTTGCCGGTAACGAGATTGAACTAGGTATTGAGATACCAACGGTCGAATCTCGGGCAAGTAACATACCGATGACAAAGGGAACAACGTATGTTATTATGCGGTCTGACCGATAAAGATCTTCATAGAATATGTGGGAGCCAATATGAGCATCCAGGTTCCGCTATTGGTTATTGACCGAAGACGTGTCTCGGTCATGTGTACATAGTTCTCGAACCCGTAGGGTCCACACGCTTAACGTTTCGATGACAGTTATATTATGAGTTTATATGTTTTGATGTACCGAAGGTTGTTCGGAGTCCCGAATGTGATCACGGACATGACGAGGAGTCTCGAAATGGTCGAGACATGAAGATTGATATATTAGAAGCCTATGTTTGGATAACGGAAGTGTTCCGGGTGAAATCAGGATTTTACCGGAGTACCGGGAGGTTACCGGACCCCCCCTGGGTGCTTAATGGGCCATAGTGGGCCTTCTGGAGAAGAGGAGAGGCGGCCAGGGCAGGGCCGCGCGCTTCTCCCCCCTAGTCCGAATAGGAAAAGGAGAGGGGGCGGCGCCCTCCCTTTCCTTCCTCTCTCCCTCCTCTTTCCCCCTCCTCTCCTAGTCCAACAAGGAAAAGGGAGGGAGTCCTACTCTCGGTAGGAGTAGGACTCCTCCTGGCGCGCCCCCTCTAGGCCGTCCGCACCTCCCCCCTTGCTCCTTTATATACGGGGGCAGGGGGCACCCTAGAGACACAACAATTGATCATTTGATCTTTTTGCCGTGTGCGGTGCCCCCCTCCACCATAGTCCACCTCGATAATACTGTAGCGGTGCTTAGGCGAAGCCCTGCATCAGTAGAACATCATCATCGTCACCATGCCGTCGTGCTGATGAAACTCTCCCTCAACACTCGGCTGGATCGGAGTTCGAGGGACGTTATCGGGCTGAACGTGTGCTGAACTCGGAGGTGCCATGCGTTCGGTACTTGATCGGTCGGATCATGAAGACGTACGACTACATAAACCGCGTTGTGCTAACGCTTCCGCTTTTGGTCTACGAGGGTGCATGGACAACACTCTCCCCTCTCGTTGCTATGCATCACTGCTATATCTTGAGCTTGCGTTGGTTTTCCCCGAAGAGGAAGGGATGATGCAACAGAGCAGCGTAAGTATTTCCCTCAGTTTTTGAGAACCAAGGTATCAATCTAGTAGGAGCCCATGCTCAAGTCCCGAAATACCTGCACAAAGCGATAGCTACTCGCAACCAACGCGATTAGGGGTTGTCAAGCCCTTCACGGTCACTTACGAGAGTGAGATCTGATAGATATAATAATTTTGTTATTTTTGATATAAATATGCAAAGTAAAAGTAAAGGCAAAGTAAAAAAGCAAAACAATATAAAAGTAATGGAGATTGATATGATGAGAATAGACCCGAGGGCCATAGGTTTCACTAGTGGCTTCTCTCAAGAGCATAAGTATTCTACGGTGGGTGAACAAATTACTGTTGAGCAATTGATAGAATTGTGCATAATTATGAGAATATCTAGGCATGATCATGTATATAGGCATCACGTTTGTGACAAGTAGATCGAAACGATTCTGCATCTACTACTATTACTCCACTCATCGACCGCTATCCAGCATGCATCTAGAGTATTAAGTTAAATACAGAGTAACACCTTAAGCAAGATGACATGATGTAGAGAGATAAATTCATGCAATATGAAATAAACCCCATCTTGTTATCCTCAATGGAAACGATACAATACGTGCCTTGCTGCCCCTTTTGTCACTGGGTAAGGACACCGCAAGATCGAACCCAAAGCTAAGCACTTCTCCCATGGCAAGAACTACCAATCTAGTTGGCCAAACCAAACGGATAATTCGAAGAGACTTGCAAAGATAACCAATCATGCATAAAAGAATTCAGAGAAGATTCAAATATTATTCATAGATAGACTTGATCATAAACCCACAATTCATCGGTCTCAACAAACACACCGCAAAAAGAAGATTACATTGAATAGATCTCCACAAGAGAGGGGAAGAACTTTGTATTGAGATTCAAAGAGAGAGAAGAAGCCATCTAGCTACTAACTATGGACCCAAAGGTCTGAGGTAAACTACTCACACTTCATCGGAGGGGCTAGGATGATGTAGGAGCCCTCCGTGATGACGGCCCTCTTCCGGCAGAGCTCCAGAACAGGCCCCAAGATGGGATCTCGTGGATACAGAAAGTTGCGGCGGTGGAATTAGGTTTTTGACTCCTGTTCTGATCGTTTGGGGGTACGTGTGTATATATAGGAGGAAGGAGTACGTCGGTGGAGCACCGAGGGGCCCATGAGGCAGGGGGCGCGCCCTAGGAGGGGGGGGGCGCCCCCCACCCACGTGACCACCTCTTTGATCCCTTGCAGTAGGGTCCAAGTCTCCTGGATCACGTTCGGTGAGAAAATCACGTTTCCGAAGATTTTATTCCGTTTGGACTCCGTTTGATATTCTGTTTATCTGAAACACTTAAATAGGCAAAAAACAACAATTCTGGTCTGGGCCTCCGGTTAATAGGTTAGTCCCAAAAATAATATAAAAGTGGAAAGTAAAGCCCAATTTAGTCCAAAATAGTAGATAATATAGCATGGAGCAATCAAAAATTATAGATACGTTGGAGACGTATCAGGCATCCCCAAGCTTAATTCCTGCTCGTCTTCGAGTAGATAAATGATAAAAAGAGAATTTTTGATGCGGAGTGCTACTTGGCATAATTTCAATGCAAATCTTCTTAATTGTGGTATGAATATTCAGATTAGAAAGATTCAAGACAAAAGTTTATATTGACATAGCAAAATAATAATACTTCAAGCATACTAACAAAGCAATTATGTCTTCTCAAAATAACATGGCCAAAGAAAGTTATCCCTACAAAATCATATAGTCTGGCTATGCTCCATCTTCCCCACACAAAGTATTTAAATCATGCACAACCCCGATGACAAGCCAAGCAATTGTTTCATACTCTAAATTTTTCAAAACTTTTTCAATCTTCACGCAATACATGATCGTGAGCCATGGATATAGCACTATAGGTGGAATAGAATGGTGGTTGTGGAGAAGACAAAAAGGAGAAGATAGTCTCACATCAACTAGGCGTATCAACGGGCTATGGAGATGCCCATCAATAGATATCAATGTGAGTGAGTAGGGATTGCCATGCAACGGATGCACTAGAGATATAAATGTATGAAAGCTCAACAAAAGAACTAGTGGGTGTGCATCCAATTTGCTTGCTCACGAAGACCTAGGGCAATTTGAGGAAGCCCATCATTGGAATATACAAGCCAAGTTCTATAACGTAAAATTCCCACTAGTAAATGAAAGTGACAACATATGAGACTCTCTATATGAAGAACATGGTGCTACTTTGAAGCACAATAAATGAGACTTGCTATATCATGGTGCTACTTTGAAGCACAAGTGTGGAAAAAGGATAGTAGCATTGCCCCTTTTTTTGGGGCCTTCTCTTTTTCTTCGGCCTTTCCCTTTTTTTGGGACAATGCTCTATTGAATGATGATCATCACACTTCTATTTATTTACAACTCAATGATTACAACTCGATACTAAAACAAAGTATGACTCTATATGAATGCCTCCGGCGGTGTACCGGGATATGCAATGAATCACGAGTGACAAGTATGAAAGAATTATGAACGGTGGCTTTGCCACAAATACTATGTCAACTATATGATCATGCTAAGCAATATGACAATGATGGATATGTCATGATGAACTAGATGGTGGAAAGTTGCTTGGCAATATATCTCGGAATGGCTATGGAAATGCCATAATAGGTAGGTATGGTGGATGTTTTGAGGAAGGTATATGGTAGGTGTATGATACCGGCGAAAGTTGCGCGGTATTAGAGAGGCTAGCAAGGGTGGAAGGGTGGGAGTGCATATAATCCATGGACTCAACATTAGTCATAAAGAACTCATATACTTATTGCAAAAATTTAGAAGTTATCAAAGCAAAGTATTACGCGCATGCTCCTAGGGCGATAGATTGGTAGGAAAAGACCATCGCTCGTCCCCAACCGCCACTCATAAGGAAGACAATCAATAAATAAATCATGCTCCGACTTTATCACATAGTGGTTCACCATACGTGCATGCTACGGGAATCACAAACTTCAACACAAGTATTCTTTAAATTCACAACTACTCAACTAGCATGACTTTAATATTATCACCTCCATATCTCAAAACAATTATCATGCTTCAATCTTTTCTTAGTATTCAACACACTCAAAAGAAAGTTTCACAAATCTTGAATACCAAGCATATTATTATTAGGCAAATTACCATGCTATTAAGAGACTCTCAAAATAATTTAAGTGAAGCATGAGAGATCAATAGTTTCTTTAAAACGAATCCACCACCGTGCTCTAAAAAGATCTAAGTGAAGCACATAGAGCAAAATTATCTAGCTCAAAAGATATAAGTGAAGCACATAGAGCAAAATTATCTAGCTCAAAAGATATAAGTGAAGCACATAGAGCAAAATTATCTAGCTCAAAAGATATAAGTGAAGCACATAGAGCAAAATTATCTAGCTCAAAAGATATAAGTGAAGCACATAGAGTATTCTATCAAATTTTAATTCATGTATGGCTCTCTCAAAATGTGTGTACAGCAAGGATGATTGTGGCATACTAACAAACAAAGACACAAATAACACAAGACGCTCCAAGCAAAACACATATCATGTTGGTGAATAAAAATATAGCTCCAAGTAAATTACCGATGGAAGTGGACGAAAGAGGGGATGCCTTCCGGGGCATC